>NC_141022.1:8467500-8622500 GCF_052040795.2 Danio rerio
AAAATATCCTCGAGCCCTGGGCTCCCTCCCGTTTGTAGGGCAAGAGGGGAGATTAAGTTCAGTTAGATCTCGACAACTCTCCCTCTTATTTGTGGCTAATGACGAATTGCTTTATGAGGAAGATATATGGAAGAAACTGGGGATCCCGGGCGAAACCCACGTGAGCATGGGGAGAACATGTAAACTCCGCACAGAAACATCGACTGGCCTAGTAAGTATTAGAACCAGGGATGTTCTTGCTGTAAGGCAACAGTGCTAACCACTGGGCCGCCGGGCTGCCCAGTCTAGCAAGAAGGGGCAGGAATGGGGGAAGAGGGGATTTTTCAAGACGAAGAGGATTGTGCAAGAATATTGTTATTTATAGTGACCTAGAAAACATCTAATTGGAAAATCATGTGATAGTTAATGCGAGTCAACCTGTATTCAATCATAAGCACGTGATCCTCTTGAAACTAGTTTATAAATAAACTTATAAACTTACAGATAATGGATGTTTTACGAACAATGAAGGATTGACAATAATTGTCATTTTGGTTGCACCGAGGGACCCCCAAATAAAAGTTTGCTTAGGTTCTCCAAAGGCTTGTGTATATATATATATATATATATATATATATATATATATATATATATATATATATATATATATATATGTATATATATATATATATGTATATATATATATACATATATATATATATATATATATATATATATATATATATATATATATATATATATATATATATATATATATATATATATATATATAATTTTGCTACATTAACTCAAAATAATCAATTAAACAAATAAACAAATATAAAACACAGAAATCACAAACCTTTATCAGGACAGTAAGATACATAGAGATTCTCTGCAAGTACCGGTCATGCTCGCAACAAAGCAAAAACAAGAGTATCAGCCAGACATGCGCTGGAAACAGAAACCCACCAAGATGCACATTCAGCTTCCATTTATAAAGCTGACAACAAGGACAAAATTAATAATCAAGTAACAACAATCCCAAATGACAACAATGATAATAATAATATTAATAATAATGACAATAAATTAACAAATAAATAAATAAATACTGGACCTTAACACTTCCATATCGCCTGCTGTTCTCTCGTAAATCTACAAGAGGCAATTGACTGACTGACCGATTGACCAATCCCACCCTCCTCCTTCACTAAACCCAACCAATAGTGTTTTCAAAAGCACTAGTTGACTCGCCCACCCACTTTCTCAAATTCAACCAACAGTTTTAAAAAGCAATCCAGGAAAAAAAGCCCTCGCCTGATTTTTACCACGTTTTCAGATATAACCACATTCTCACGCTGTTATTTACTTGTTTATTTTACTTTTTGGATTCTGTTTTTTCTTAACCGCTTCCTGGAACCATTCTTTGCTGGACTCAAATCCCATCATTGTGATCAACTTCTCTCTGCGTCTCAAGTCCACCGACGTAAATGGCGAGCTACTGGTCAAACTGGTAACAGTGCGAAAGTCGTCCATACAAAAGGTAAGCGGTTAGCAGGTAAGCGTGTCAGGAATGGTGTCATACTACCCCGTAGCATTCATTTTAAAGATGAAATGCTTCCATACGTACTTCTGGCTATGTAATTTGTGATCTCCAGAAATGTATATAGGACTATGTTTTCAGAATGAGCCTGTGTTGAGTTAAACAGATGAGTTTTGCCATTTTTGAATCCAATCAGCTGCTCTTTGGGTCTGGTGAGAGGGCTTTTAGCTTAGCTTAGCATTTTTGCGCCTGCCATGATACAGCAGAAGTTCCTTATCATTATTATTATAGTTCCTATAGACGTATTGACCTAGCAACTTATTTTCTGTCTGCCTTAGTTCACAATGTAACTACAGAAGAGTCAAGCTTTAAATAGGAAAATTATTAAAACTCTTTACTAATTTTTGATCGAGGTGCTAATAATCAAATCTGATTTGCTAAGCTAAAAGTGTTCCTGTCAGTCAAGGAGATTGGCTGAATAGATTAAAATAAAAAAAAACTTTAGAGTTTAACTAGGAAAATTGTAAAAAGCCTATTAAAAAACCTGGGGTGTACTTTAAGATGCCTATATAGGTTATAACAACATGCACATGTACAAACACCTGCCAGCTAGAAAAGTTATTAATATTTGTCAATGTGCATGTGTTGAATGTCTTTGTCAAATGCTTGGGTTGTAATGCATGCAATATCCCCTCCAGAAAGCATAATAGCGGCACTTTAAAACCCAATCACGTCTATGTCTGGCCTTATTATGCTATTATGCTGCATCACATAAACCCCCGATTTAATGCATCACCAAGCTGTGAAACAGCCCAATCCATCTAAATGCGACTTCAGTTTTGATCATGGAAAGGTCATCGTTCTTAGCAGTCCAAGTCGAGTCTGGCATCACAATAGCTACTAGATGAATGGTTTCCAGAGCTGTGTGTTCCCAAGATTACAGTGTTGTGAAACTTGGCACACGCGCCATTAACCTGAAATATTATTTCAGAGTAATGAATGGTACGAGGAGATAGCGCACTTAAATAGCAGTGCATTCATAACTCTCAACGCTCATCTGAAGATACAGACTGCATACCCAGCATGTCTCTATTTCTAAAAACAAAATACTGAATTGCTGCAACATCTATAAATTATGCTTGGATTTGATATCTTCCAGGGGGTCATATTGTACTCAAAACTACATTTCAGCACATTGCAGTCAGTTTTTTCTTAGATTTGACTTATTTACATGATTGCATTTTTAAAAAAAGTTAATAATAATAATAATAAAACACACACTCATTAAAGGAGTATTTCACCCAATAATGAAAAGTCTGCAATTATTTACTTGTCCGTATTTTTTACAAACCTGTTTGAGTTTCTTTTTGTGAAAAAAAAAACCCCACTGATGTCCATTTTTAGTTTCTATTAAGGATGCTTTTGCCCAAACATTCTGCAGTATATATTCCAGAAGAAATCCATTCATAAAAGTTTAGAACTTGAGTATGAGACATAGTCAGGAAATCTGTGTTTTTGAATGAACTGTCTCTTTAATTAATGTTTAGCTAGGATTGAAATCCGGTATAACCGCCAACAGAGACACCCAGTGGTACAAACCGGCATTAAAGGGATTTGTTTTTCCTACTATGGAAGGTTCACGTTTTCAGCTTTCTCCAAAATATCGTCCTTATTGTGTTTAACTGAAGAAAGCAACTCATAAAGGTTTGAAACAACTCGGGGGTGAGTAAATACACATTTTTGCATCAAATATTCTTTTAATCTCACTCTCACTTAATTACCTCAGTTTCTCTCACCCTAAAACATAGTATTATCCACAGTAAAAACATTTAAAACGACAATTTCCAAGAATATATATATATATATATATATATATATATATATATATATATATATATATATATATATATATATATATATATATATATATAAATTGTTATCATCGCTATTATCTAATCTAATATGTAAAAAAACAAAAAGAGGCTCAGTTGACTATATTGTTAGAGCTTAAAAGTTAATACATTCATTTTCGCCACAGTGAAATACTCAAATGAACCGCCATAAAAACAATTGAGACTAACTTTCCATTCACTGTAAATTATTTCATCTTTACCAGTTTGTCTAATTTTCTAAATATAAATCCCTATTATGACTGGCTTTCTGCAATTAAGTGAATTTACACGTAAAACTCAGGGGCCATTGGCAGATTTTTATTTAAAATTTAGTAAAATTTTAAATCTGACTTTTCAAGTGAACATAATATCATTTTTATTTATTCTTTTTTGCAGTACCAGTAGGTTATGTCCTAATGCTTATTTAGTTTGCTAGAAAGTTGCATTTTGCAACTTAGAAATGTTGCTTATACAGTACAACACATTGTTTTTCTCTTACAAATATTTACTTCATTCCCCTTACATTTTTCTTTCAGACAATGCAGGAAGCCAAGGTCTCATTTTTTATTTTAAGCTGTTTACACTATAAAAATATAATTAATATATACAAATTCTTTCAACCTCTTTATAAAATGCATAGCATTATGGATAGCATGGATAAAATGTTTAAGGATAGCATTTTTGTAATTTAATTGAATTGAAAATCTTCTCTTTTGCCATAAATTCCCTTGATACACCAAGCTGGAATGGTATTTGAAAACTATGTGAAAAATCTTTATTAACTTAAATAAATCAGGGGTGCAAACTTTTCACCTTTCTAAGAAATTCACCATTTTCATCTTGAAAAAGGGTCATTCAATCATAGATCTGGGGGGATTTTATTCAACTAATATTAAAAAACTATGTCATGACCCCCTCTGAAAAAAAAAATAACCTTGATTAACAAATGGTCTAAATGAACAGATGGGCTAAACTGACTTATTTCTTTATTGATTCAGTCAAAAATAAAATGTTGTTGCTGCTTGTTCAAACTACTTGTTTTATATAATCTGAAACATTATAATTCTTGTAATTTTCTTTAAACAATTTATTTAATCGAAGAGTAAGATTTGTTGGAGTTTAATCTTTACTTAGTTTGAAGATTTAAAAGACTTTTGTAATGTTTCGAGTTTTAAGGTTGTGCATTGGCTTCAGAAGAGTAAGCTGGGTTCATTTACCAATGAAATGAAATGCATACATTTGTCAAACCAATTGACATGTCTGTGTTTTGAAACGCTTAGTATGTCGCGATGATGAGCCCGGGCTTTTTAAAGACTCCTCAGCACTTCTGAACACTCGTCCACGGTGCTATAATAATCCGACACATAAATACTACCTGGAACATTCTTGGGAAAAGGGCAGGCAGCTTTCTCAGAGGACCGAACGGCACACAAACGAAAGGAATCTGAAACACAATGGCCAGCAACAGGTGTAAATGTCCGCAGTTAAGGATCTGCTCAACACTCTGTAAAACACAAGAGAGTGTGACTGCCGAATAAAACATTTGGGATTTGGAGCTTGATGTAATCGAAAATAATGGATGTCGTACTTTTCCCTATAAAAAAGAGAACAAGTCAGCCTCAGCAATGAAGTTAAAGTCGGAGATAGCATCGTTTTGAGAAATGGGCTCTTTGCAGGAGGAAAAAAAAAAGGAAAATGAAAAGATTTGACTCCATTCCATTTGCGACAAAGTGTGAAAAAGTGTTAAATGGATTTCGGAATTTAAAAGACACCATCAAAAAGTCCAATTATCATCTCTATGTGCATTCACGTGGACGGAGATAAAAGAGTCTGCCTTTTCCTGCACTTACAGCAGTTCTGCATTCCTCTCATCAGTTTGCCCTTGGGACAAAATGATATATCTGTCATCTTTCTGATATGTTGAGAATTTCAGTCAGCAAAGAAAACCTGCTGTCTCCCTGTGGTTAAAATAAAGCCACGTTCGACGCGCATTCCTTTATTGCAATGCCTGCTGTTATTGCTGCCTATATTTCTTAGTGTCAACTTTATGTCCAGCATAATGCATGTTTGCATGTAATCTGTAAATAAAGCCACAAACTAAAGTGGTGCTTTGCCTGTCCAGCTGTCCCGGCTGCAAGATATGAGCAGTTGGTTATTTAGTGCGCTGTTAAATGCTTGCTTACTACGGTTTTCTGGAAGGTTGCCATATGCCGATGCATTGTTTTTACTATCAATCAGGTGGAATTTTTAGGATTGACCAATTATATACAGTTGAAGTCATAATTATTAGCCCCCGCTGTTTATTTATGTTTAATGGGGAGAAAACAAATTCAACACATTTCTAAACACAATAGTTTTAATAACTCATTTCTAATAACTGATTTATTTCATCTTTGCCACGATGACAGTAAATAATATTTTACTGGATCTTTTTCAAGACACTTCTATACAGCTAAAAGTGAGATTTAAAGGCTTCACTAGGTTAATTAGGTTAACTAGGCAGGTTAGGGTAATTAGGCAAGCTATTGTATAATGATGATTTGGTCTGTAGTCTATCAAAGAAATAAAATTAATTAGCCTAAAGGGGCTCATAATTTTGTCCTTAAAATGGTGTTTAAAAAATGTAAAACTGCTTTTATTCTAGCTGAAATAAAACAAATAAGACTTTCTCTAGAAGAAAAAATATTATCAGACATACTGTGAAAATGTCCTTGCTCTGTTGAACATCATTTGGGAAATAAATATGATTAATAAAATAATAATAATTCTGACTTCACTGTACATGGTCACTATATATTTTACAGTACAATTCTCTGATTAGCTACCACTTTTAGCTCAATGAACTACTAACTTTCTGCGTATTAATGGTCTGTAAAGTTTTATTTGGTAGGATTAGGTAGGTGGATCATATCTACTTACACAGATAACAATTTCCTGTAGAATCTGCTGAAAACTTACTGTAAATCAATTACAGTAAGAATAATGAATTTGCAGTAACAGCTACATTTATCTTGCTGTACGTGTCATTCATTCATTCATTCATTCATTTTCTTTTCGGCTTAGTCCCTTTATTAATCGGGGGTCGCCACAGCAGAATGACTCGCCAACTTTTCCAGCACATGTTTTGAGCAGCAGATACCCTTCCACTTGCAACCCATCTCTGGGAAACACCCATACACACTCATTCACACTCATACACTACGGACAATTTAGCCTACCCAATTCACCTGTACCACATCTCTTTGAAATGTGGGGGAAACCAGAGCACCTGGAGGAAACCCACGCGAACGCAGGGAGAACATGCAAACTCACACAGAAATGCCAACTGACCCAGCCAGAGGCTCGAACCAGCGACCTTATTGCTGTGAGGTGACAGCACTACCTACTGCGCCACTGCGTCGCCTGCTATACGTGTATTTTCAGTATTGTTCATCTTCACTGTAAAACATGGTAATATTCAATATGCAATACAGCAACATTCTGCATAACTGTCCTACAGTAAAAAAATGTGGGTATTACAGTTAAATGCTGTGTAATTTACAAAGATTGCTAACAGTGTAATAAATAGCCATATCTTAATAATGGACATGTATTAAGCACTATTGTAAATAAAGTGTACTCATGGCTGCATTTAATTTTTTAAGCGAACGTTACGGATCGGTATGACGCCATTCCTTTTCACGCTTACCAGCTGACCACTTACCTCAGTGTGGAGGACTTTTCTGCTGCAACCAGTTTGTCCAGTTAGCTTGTCGTGTACGTTGGTGGACTTGAGATGCAGACAGGAGCTGACCATGACGACGACCGGGTCCGAGTCCGGGGAAGAGCGGTTCCAGAAATCAGGCAAGACATAAACAGAATCCAAATAATACAGTGACCAAGTTCATAACAGGGTGAGAATGTGGTAAAATCCGAAAATGTGGTAAAAATCAGACGAGGGCTTTTCTTTTTCTGGACGGCTTTTGTAAATTGTTGGTTGGGTTTAGGCAAGTAAGCGGGTGGCCGGTTCAATCGGTAAAATTGGTTGACAATGACATGGATGTGCTTTATATCTCTTTTAGCCCCTTTTCAAGATTTAAGATAAGTCTTTTGTGGCTCCAAAATGTGTCTGTAAAGTGTCAGCTCAAAACACCCATCAGATTATTTATTATACCTTTAGGAATATTATAATTTTCTGCTCAGTATACTGTGTAGCTGTTTTTTTTTTGGCCTGTGCCTTTAATGCTAGTTCTCCCCTCCCACTGTTTTCACGTGCCCGTCAGAGTGTGCCTCAAAATCCACCTCGGCTCCGTCAGATAAACAGCAATGTGTCAGACATGAAGGAAGCAGATTTCATGTAACGTTTGTGAGAAATACTGCAGTGGGAACTTTACCAACGTTTATCTTATGTATTTGTTGTGAAGTTAATTCAAGCCTTTCTGCAACGATGAGTCACACACAATGTTGTTACAAAAATTAATGCACATGCACAGAGCGCACATTTAGCTTTGCACCGGTTTTGTACAGAGAATGTGACAGGATACAAGTTAATATCCACTGCTGTATATCTGTTATGTTAATGTGCAAAATAAACAAGATTTAATGTTCGCTGAACAAACAAGATCCTGTTTCTGTTTATTTTTCTAAAATTAATTTATTTGTTAAGTGGTGTGAGGAAAACTTTTTATAAGTAAATACAAAATTTTTTATTTTGCATGTTTGCCTTTTTTTTTATATAGTGTCAGAACTTGCTGTAGTGCCCCTTGAGGGACAATGAAGTATAGATAAAGTAAAGACGGTAAAATCGCTGTAATTCATTACAAACATGCACTGTTTTAAAAATGTTTTAAACTTGTAAAACTCATTCTTGATCACATTTGATGATCATTGATGACCACAGAACGCTGAACAGATCTTTTAATCCCAGTTGCTTTGCGCATGTCCTGTCTTACTACGAAGACATGTTATTACGTGGCTGACAATCAAATCAGTGGGTGGGAAAACCACACTCCTATGTCACGTTGCAGTGGGCCTCAAAAAGAGAGGGATTTGGATCCTATTTTAAAGTCAGGAAATTTAAAAAAGAGACTTATTGTGTTTTTATCACTCCAATATAACTGTGGACAGACTATACCTACACTCTGTTCTGTCCAAACAGCTTACAAAATATGCTTTTCATCATAGGTGCCCTTTAAGAATCTTTAAATAAAGACAAAATAATAATAATAAAAAAAACTTTGCGCAATTGTGCTCAGCCTTTGCTTTACCTTGCACTGTTGTAACAATAAATCAACCGTGACAGTTTCTGTGATGCCATTTAAGTCAGATCTTATTTAAAATATGTTATTTAAACGTGCATTTTTGGTAAAATGTATATTCCATTCTGCCAATCAGCAGATAGATTTACGTTTAGTCATTTAGCGAAGGCTTTTATCCAAAGCTAAATGAGGAAGTCATCAATCGACTCATCATAAAAAGGCAATATACTAACATGAAATATCTGCCAGAGTCTGATGGCAGGAACAGAATAGCCTTGAAAGGTACTTTGACCATGTCTAAGTGAAAATGCACCTGTAAACATTCCTCCGCATGCTCAGATCACTTCAGTCAAATGTTTTATATTTCTACCTTCAGGTTTAGAGGATCAAATCACCAGTTCTAAGGATGAATAATTTAGTAACCATACTGGCCTTGGTAAACATCATAAATCAAACGCCCAAACTCAACGACAGCGCTTTGACGAAAAGTGGCACATGGTTATTTCTGTTCAGTTCTTCACCTCCATGCTGAAAAGGGGGCAAGGTCAGGGTGTCGGGCCGGCTAGGAAGAACTCATTCCGCACATCATTTGGCAGGAAACTGCTGCCCTACACAGTTTCACACACTGGCACGCGGCCCACAAAGCCACAAATCTGCCAGCAGCATTATCGGGTATTTTAAAAACCCTTACAGGTCTCGAGAGGAGCAAGAGGAGGCTGACGGTTATTGACGCAACATGCTTTCTTGAAATTTCATTGCTCTGCTTTGGCTCGAATCTATCGATACAGGTATGTAGAGACCTTGGCCTTGCGAAGGGATATAAACGGAATGCTTTGGATTAAACATATTGATTATGAAGAGCGTACATCCTGGGTTTGAATGCTTTTCTGCCTTCTTGGAAACGCTAGCAGAGCACTAAAGCATTATATAGAGGGAAAATGCTTCAGGAATATATTTTCATTCACAAATCGTCCTTAATTCAAGTTGTCTTGAGTTAAAAGCAACTGCTCGCAAAGTGAGACATGGGAAAATAAGCTAGGATGTCAATAAAGCTGTTGTCTGTCGACATGAATGAAGAACAGATTTTATTTGTGGATTCCAGAGAATAAAGGGCTTTGTGTGCATTGATTTTTAAACCCATTTATCAAATGGATACAGCGATTTAGATGGTTTTAATCAACCAAAAACCTTTAAAGGCTGAATTTGATTAAACTCTCAGAAGGATCTTGTAAAAATATTAGTACATCCTTCATTGCTGAGTGCTTTCAATCATCTTGTTACTTAAAAATCACTGGACAAAAGGAAAGAGCTTTGTCATTTTTTTCATCGCCAAGCAGTCTTCTCATTGTTTCTGGAAAAAAAGAGAAAAGATTTGGGCTATTTTCCAAACCCAGGGTCAGAGAATCAATAATGTATTTAGTCTAGAATGTTTTATGGCTGGCATGGTTCTGCATTTAGCAAAATCACGCTGCGCTTAAGAAACAGTTGTCGATACAGCAAGGATATGTGAGCTCGTACTTGTAATAGTAATGTAATCACTGATGCCCTTAGTAATAGCAAGGCAATCTTGAAAGTGGGGCTCTATCAGCCTAAGGCTCCATTGCTGAGCCTAAAAAAGACTTCTCACAGCTTTATATAGGAGAAAAAAAATTATGTTTGTATTTGTATTTACAACACTATTTCATGGCAATTCGTAAATTTTTATATTAGTGTTTAATTTATATAAAATTGCATGATCTCATTAGTACAATTTAGTGCGATTTGCTTATCCCCAATGAGGGTTGGGTTTAATGGTTGGGTTAGGTGCCTTGCCTCCTATTTAAAATCGTACATTTTTGTATGAATTAGCAACTAAACTGAAAAAAAACATTAAATGGTTATATTTCCTTGTGAGATCAGGCTTGTATTTAGGGATATTTTGTGATATTTTTGTACAACAACCCAAGTTATCAAGTTATACAGTTTAAAAGCAAAGCTAAAAAAACTTCTGGTTTCAACTGTATATATATATATATATATATATATATATATATATATATAGTGAGTGTACCAAGTTAAGATGAAAGTTAAGAACCCTATGTTCTGGTCAACTCTTATATAAAGACACAAAACAATCTATAAAACACTGATTAAAAAAAGCATTTCTCATTGACTTTTTGAAAACAATAATATTTTTAAAATACATACAATTCTGTTTTAGACATGTAATTTGGTATGCAACTGCTTTTGTCAACTCTGTCATTGTCAACTCTGCTATTTGTCAACTCTGCTATTGTCTACTCTGTTATTGTCAACTCTGTTAATGTCAACTCTGTTATTGTCAACTCTGCTATTGACTACTCTGTTATTGTCTACTCTGTAATGTCAACTCTGTCATTGTCAACTCTGCTATTTGTCAACTCTGCTATTGACTACTCTGTTATTGTCAACTCTGTTATTGTCTACTCTGTTAATGTCAACTCTGTCATTGCCAACTCTGCTATTGACTACTCTGTTATTGTCAACTCTGTTTTTATCAACTCTGTTATGTCAACTCTGCTATCGTCAATCTTGCTTTTGTCAACTCTGCTTTTGTCAACTCTGTTATTGTCAACTCTGTTTTGTCAACTCTGCTTTTGTCAACTCTGCTTTTGTCAACTCTGCTTTTGTCAACTCTGTTATGTCAACTCTGCTTTTGTCAACTCTGTTATTGTCAACTCTGCTTTTGTCAACTCTGTTATTGTCAACTCTGTTATGTCAACTCTGCTTTTATCAACTCTGCTTTTGTCAACTCTGTTATTGTCAACTCTGTTATTGTCAACTCTGTTATGTCAACTTTGTTATGTCCACTCTGCTGTCAACTCGGCTTTTGTCAACTGTTATGTCAACTCTGCTTTTGTTAATTCCGCTATTGTCTACTCTGCTATCGTCAATCTTGCTTTTGTCAACTCTGCTTTTGTCAACTCTGTTATTGTCAACTCTGTTTTGTCAACTCTGCTTTTGTCAACTCTGCTTTTGTCAACTCTGCTTTTGTCAACTCTGTTATGTCAACTCTGCTTTTGTCAACTCTGTTATTGTCAACTCTGCTTTTGTCAACTCTGTTATTGTCAACTCTGTTATTGTCAACTCTGCTTTTGTCAACTCTGTTATTGTCAACTCTGTTATGTCAACTCTGCTTTTGTCAACTCTGTTATTGTCAACTCTGCTTTTGTCAACTCTGTTATTGTCAACTCTGTTATTGTCAACTCTGCTTTTGTCAACTCTGTTATTGTCAACTCTGTTATTGTCAACTCTGTTATGTCGACTCTGCTTTTATTAACTTTGCTTTCGTCACGTCTGTTATTGTCAACTCTGTTATGTCAACTCTGTTATGTCCACTCTGCTGTCAACTCGGCTTTTGTCAACTGTTATGTCAACTCTGCTTTTGTTAATTCCGCTATTGTCTACTCTGCTATCGTCAATCTTGCTTTTGTCAACTCTGCTTTTGTCAACTCTGTTATTGTCAACTCTGTTTTGTCAACTCTGCTTTTGTCAACTCTGCTTTTGTCAACTCTGCTTTTGTCAACTCTGTTATGTCAACTCTGCTTTTGTCAACTCTGTTATTGTCAACTCTGCTTTTGTCAACTCTGTTATTGTCAACTCTGTTATTGTCAACTCTGCTTTTATCAACTCTGTTATTGTCAACTCTGTTATGTCAACTCTGCTTTTGTCAACTCTGTTATTGTCAACTCTGCTTTTGTCAACTCTGTTATTGTCAACTCTGTTATTGTCAACTCTGCTTTTGTCAACTCTGTTATTGTCAACTCTGTTATTGTCAACTCTGTTATGTCGACTCTGCTTTTATTAACTTTGCTTTCGTCACGTCTGTTATTGTCAACTCTGTTATGTCAACTCTGTTATGTCCACTCTGCTGTCAACTCGGCTTTTGTCAACTGTTATGTCAACTCTGCTTTTGTTAATTCCGCTATTGTCTACTCTGCTATCGTCAATCTTGCTTTTGTCAACTCTGCTTTTGTCAACTCTGTTATTGTCAACTCTGTTATGTCAACTCTGCTTTTGTCAACTCTGTTATTGTTAACCCTGCTTTTGTCAACTCTGCTTTTGTCAACTCTGTTATTGTCAACCCTACTGCAAAGATGTTATAGAGGTTTGATATAACATAAGGGTGAGTAAATGATAACTGTACTGATGAATTCAAGTATGAAGTAAATGGCTTTATGAATCATTGGTTCGCCTGAGTAATTCGGATTAAAAGAACAAAGCTGAACACTGCAAAATAGTGTATATAAAACATTATATAATATTAAAATCTTACAATTATTATTTAATATGTTGTATAAAATCAATATCACAAGTGTCCCTTAATGCTTTTTGTAACGAAACCAGCTGATGTGACATATCACTGGTTTACATGTGTGATTTTAATGGGAAGAAATATTTATATAAAAAGGGTTTGTTTTAAAGCTAATTTTAGATTTGAGTCACTTTAAAATGATTGCTCAATCTGGCTAAAGATCCTCAAGCTTTCTTATGGGCTTCTCTGTTCAGAATTATTCAGAAACGGCACTTATAGGAATTATGGACCATCTTGGCTGATTTATGAATCACGGAAGTGCACTGTCAGTGAATAGTTAATATATTCTTTACATAGTAAAACCATGGTGTATTGCAAAATCAATACTGCTGGCTTCTGTACAAATAATGTGTCAAACTATATGGTCAGATTGTTTTATAACAGAAAGTATAAATGGAAAACATACGCTTAAAAAACGATTTTTCTGCTTGTTCCGACTGCTTATTTAAAATGAGCTGAAGCATCACAATTCCTGAGGTTTGTTGGGACAACTTAATAGTTTAATGTTTAATACACTCAAATTTGTGTAAACAATTAAGTTAACTTAATCGGTTTGTGTTGGGACAACATGAAGGAATTGATTGAATGTAAAATGTGCAGTTAGACTTTTTATTTTTTGGTTTTAGGTTTGTCCAGATTTCTTCTCACTGACAGGAATGAGACAAGATGTTCTTTGTGAAGGGGGTCAGAACAACACAAGCCACACAACAAAGGTTTACATCTGTTTTTGATTTGCTCCTAATACCATATTTACTTTTAAAGTGCTTTATGCAAGTTTGGACCCTACTAAATTATAAAAATATCATAATATGTTTGCAGATATATAAGAAACATGATCAATTTGCCTTCTTTTGTATCTGAAAAGCAACATGCGTTCTATGCCAGAATGTCCAACATAACCTCATTTTGAAATATAGCCCTATAAACATTTCTGGAGATCGCAAATTATGTAGCCAGAAGTACATTGTCTTTAAAACGAATGCTTCGGGGCGGTATGATGCATTTCCTTTTTGCTGTTTCCTGTTCCTCTTACCTCTGTGTGGATGGCCTTCCCACTGTTACCAATTTGTCCGGTAGCTCACTATGCACATTGGTGGACTTAAGATGCAGAGCAAAGTTGACCTCTACTACAGGGTTCGAGTTCGGCGATTCCAAACAGCAGAAAGACAAAAACAAAAGGCAAAAAATAAAATAAACAAGTAAATGACAGGGTGAGAATGTGGTAAAATCTGATTATGTGGTAAAAATCAGGCGAGGCCTTTTCTTTTTATTTGTCGTTGGGTTTAGGGAACGGGGTGGGCGGGTCAATTGGTGCTTTTGAAAACACTTTTGGTTAGGTTTAGGAAATGATGAGGGTGCGTCAGTCGATCACTCAGTCAGTCACTCTTTCAGTCAGTCAGTCAGTCAGTCAGCAGCCTCTGGTGAATTTACTCAAGAAGAGCAGGCACGAATGGCACTCGCGAAAGAAATTTAAGATCTGAAAAAGCATACACAGCGGCCTCTAGTGCAAAAACTGCAAAAAAGCGCATCCCCTGGGAGGTATTTGGCCCTCTTCAGAAATGTATATAGGGCTACGTTTTCAGAATGAGCCTGTGCTGGGAATGTCTGACTTACCCTCTGCTAGTTGGTAGACCAAGAATCCTTAAATTGGAGCAAATGGGATTTTCAAAATCATCTATTTTCCTGCCTGCATTAGTCTTCTGAAATATTTTTTCACATGGTTTTTGATATGCTGTACAGCTGAGAGGACACTTTCGAACTGAGAGGCCATGTTGACTTTCATAGAATTTATTGCTTGCATAATGCCACTTCTATCAGCGTGTCAACCACCAGTTTGACCTTTGCAAAGCGAAGACAAGTTTTCTTCGCCATTATTTTGCGCTTCTTCCATGCTTTCAGAGTCAGATGTAGTTGACATCTTGAGCAAGTGTTCAGTCTTGAATAAGCTGAGTTCGAATGTTAAATAAAATTGGGGCATATTTAGGGATTGTAAAGGTGCTGTATGCAAGTTTTTGACTCTTCTAAAGAATAATAATACCATAATATGTTTGCAGATATTTAGGAAACATGCTAAGTAAACATTGTTGTTTATCTGAAAAACAATGCTGAAGTCAGATATTCTCTTTGAAAAATAAAGTAATTTAAAAAGCCATTCAGAAGCACAGAATAGTGCACTCGTTGCACTCCAACGAAATGTTAAGGTTTAAAATCGAATTAATACATATTAAACCTCTTTAACATTATTAAATGCACATGCTTAATCACTGATATGTGAGTCACAGTTCTAAAGTTCAATTTGAAATGGTTTATTTTATTTTCAAGATCTGAGGTAATCTGCTGCTGCTTTCAGTAGTATGGCAATAAATGCCACGTAAAATGGCATTCAAACTCACATTATTGGAATTTAATATTGAATAAAGTACATGAGGTGTACCTGAGGTGATCATTGTCAGTTTTCTGTTGATCAGAAGCAACAAATAGAAGCCGTTTTATTTCTCAAAGTGTTGTTTAGGACAAAATCTCCTTTTAATATGGAAAATATTTCTTCTATCGCATGCTGTTGCCTTATGCTGTGTTCACACCAGATGCGGCCAACGCAGATAATTGCTATTCGTGCGTAAAAAGGGCCATTTTTAGGGTTACTCGCTTCATTCGCAAGTCAAATTCACTTCACAACTTCACAACATGATGGGCTGAGCTTCTGTCTTCCAGGTGACTGTAGCTTCGTTGATAAATGGCTAACATGGATTTTATATAAAGAATAACTGTGTTCATGAGCTTTATGTAGGCTGAAAAACAGCGTGGATTCATTTGGAGCCATGTTTGAGTCCACTAGATCCTTTCAGAGGTGCACCCAGCTCTGTGAGCTCATAAACTGCTCAAGAAACATAACCTGGATGATGGAGGTTTTCAGCGGTGCTTCTGAATGAGCCGAGCTCAGTTTGATGACCTAACTTGTGCGTCTCTTTAGCAAGTTGCCATAACCGGAAATCCCACCCTCTGCCAGTTTATCCAATTATATTACAGCAATCTGGGTTACTTTGCTGGAAATCAGTCGCAGATGATTCAGAGTTATAACAATACACATAAGATGGTTTTTAATTATCAAATAATACAAACAAAAACGTTAGCTGGGCAGCTAACAGCTAAGGTTCAGTCAAAGTCACTTTAAGGCAAGTCATTTCAATCAGCGGCCATCTTTGTTATGCCTCTCGGGCAGTATGCTTGGGCATTCTGTTTGAATCGGAAACATCTAATTCTCCAAAATTGTTTGCCAAGCTTATAATTAAATTTCATAATAGGAAACAACGATAAAATTAAACAACAACTGTCCCTTTAGTTTAATTTCTAAACATTTGAGTCACACAAAATCTGCATAAATTCACATCTAGTCCCAGCTCTCCCCTGGAAAATCCTAAGCCTATAACAATCGCTGATAGGCTCCTGTACTAAAAGGTGGGGCTTAATTCGTCATATTGACCTTACACTTTTACCTATTTAAAACTAAACGAGTGACACGTCTTGTGTTTGACAAAATCTTTGCTTGCTCTTTTAGCTATTATCAAACTGGCATGTATAATATCAATCCTACATACTAAACCTTTAAACATAATTCATGTAAAAGTTGTTTACATTATTATATATAGCCCATTAGCATCCATGACTAAAAAACGCTTCGCTGTTTGGATTTTTCTTTTCTAGGGTGATTTATAAGCGGTTGTGGGGACATGAGCTGAAGGACAAAAAAAGGACGGAGACGGCGCTGAAGGCTGGGGAGGACAGGGCCATTCTGCTGGGTTTGAGCATGGTGTTCAGCTCAGTCATGATGTACTTTGTGATTTGTATCACCATGGTGCGTGCTTATGCAGACAGGTAGTGCTATATCATGACTGCTTCAATAGCAATTTAATTTAATAATATCTATGCCAACAATATACAGTAGTCAACATTTGAAGTAGATCAGAACCTTTCATCAAAGTTATCCTAAAACTATTCTATTTTAAACTAATTTTAAACTCATTCTTGAGGTGCAGCTGATCACAGAGAGTCGGAACAGATCTTTTAATTCCAGTTTCTTTGCAAATCCTGTTCTGTGGACATGATTATATGCATTACTTCAGAGACATGTTAATACGCACCTGTCAATCAGTTCAGTGGCATGGAAAACCGCACCCCTACGTTACGTTGCGGTTCACCTCAAAACTTTGATTTAAATCCTATTTTAACATTAGGAAATTTAAAAAAATAGACTTGGTGTGTTTATATCAATCCAATACGACAGTGGAGACACTATACCAACACACAGTTATGTCCAAACAGCTTCCAAAAGATTATCTGAGAATCATAGATGCCCTTTAAATTTTTGTGATTACAAATGTTCTTCCCTTTGCCAAATGCAGTCTATTGATCGATGAGACCACCTGCACTGTGCTGAACACCTCTCTGACCAAGGAAATCAACTGCTCCTACAACTGTGGCTCTGACTGCTGGCGAAGCTCGAAATACCCCTGTCTGCAGGTCTACGTCAGCCTGAACGCCACCGGTCGCATCGGCCTGCTCTCTCACAATGAGGAAATGCTGGATGTCAGTTCTGAGGTGAATCCATTCATCATTCAACATTCTTAGGAAGACCATGGAGTAAAAAAGACTTAAAAGCTAAACAGCAGTGAGATTATATTGGCTGCGTCTGAATGTTTGGGCAGCTGGTTTGTTGCCTCGCTGCCCAATCAAGCAGTGAGTCTGGAGGCACATTTGTGCATGAAAGACACCTTGTAAAAGATAGCAGAACAATTTAATCGCATACAGTATAGGTAAGGGAATAACCACAATGCTAACTTAAAGCTGCAGTTTAAAATTATTATTCCTCCTTTTCTTTTTCAAATATATCCCAAATGATGTTCAACAGAGCAAGGCACTTTTCACAGTAATTCCTGTAATATTTTTTCTTTTGGAGAAGGTCTTATTTGTTTTATTTTAGCTAGAATGAAAGCAGTTCTTAATTTTTTTAAAACCATTTTAAGGTCAAAATTATTAGCCCCCTTATGCATTTTTCCCCAATTGTCTACTGATCAAACCATTATTATACAATGACTTGCCTAAATTACTCTAACTTGCAAATGTAACCCTGCTCCAAGCTGGTGTTGAACCGACGGCCTTCCGCATGGGAGTTGGTTGCTCTACCAAGAAGGCTGAAGACCATGGCCTCTAGCATCTGTAGCTAGAGCACCTTTAGAGGTCAGAGGAGTGAGGTTTACCTGCACAGCACACACTAGCTGGCCTCCGTTACACAAATAATTTGTCTAAACAGTACATCTTCCCACAAATAGACACTCAATCTACGCTTCAAGATGCCATGTTTATTTTTAGCTCAACTTTCAGAAATGGAATGCACAGGACTGTGGAATATCTAAGACAGCAAAGGATACATCTATACTGTCTTTAAAATTCGATCATAAGAAGGTACTCTAGCTCTTGAGACAGGAAGTGAAGCAGAATTTTGATTCAGATTTGCCTTCATTTCCACTGAGTGGTACAATATGGTACGGTACAGGTCGGTATGGGTCACCTTTATTGGGCTTGCGTTTCCACTGCCAAAAGGGTACCAATGGTGTACAACAGAAGGTTTCAGCCAATATCTTTCTCCCTCAAGGTAATGTCAAAGTAAAGCTGTACGGTTCATTACCATATTAAATAAGAAGCAATTCTCACAAAACAATGTTTTTTTACATGAGGTGAAACTAAAAACTCAGCAGATTAGCTTAGAGTTTTAATTATTTTTGTTTAATTGTTTAAGACATGTGAAAGACAGTGTTGGGGAAAGCTGTTTGTCCTGGCATTTCTAGCAGGATATTGTCTAAATTGATGAATTGTGAATGTTGAAAAGTACAGAATTTAAACAAAACCCCACTAAACAGACTTTTGCTTGGAGAAAATGTTATGCTGTTATTTTGTACAAATTTTCTATATTTCATCAACTTTAAAGTCTTAAAAAACTTAGTAAAAAAATCCCATAATGTAAATAAGTTGTAATTTAATAAGAATATGTAAATAACTCAATTTTGACAAAAATGTTAGATAGAACCTAATTCTAAGGTGAGGAATTTCTGTTTGTTTTGTAATAAAGAGACTGATTGATTATATATTGTGCAAAAGTCTTGGGCCAACAAAGCTGGTGGAGTGCTTAGGAGTTTGATAAAGATAAAGAAGTAACTCATGCCTTTACTGTCAGTGTTTAAAATAGATTTGTTTTTTTTTGCAGTGTTTTTATGTGCCAAAATGCCAGAAGGACCACACCGCCATGCGCGTTCTGATCCAGAATATTTCGGATCACCTGAAGATGCAGCAGCAGGTCAGGTGTTTCCACGATCCTAGCGAGCATCAAGCCAGTATCCTCCTGAAGCGGCTCTACGGCAGCGCTTCGCTTTTACACTCGCTCTTCTGGCCATCCTGCATGTTATCCGGAGGAACGCTCATCATCCTCATGGTCAAGCTCACGCAATACCTCTCCATACTGTGTGAACAAATCGACAAAGCCCCGAAGTGAAAGCCGCACAGACATCGACTGACTAGGTGAAGCAAACGGAGGGAGCTTTTCATTTCTCCTTCAAATGGTTTTTCGGATTCCTGCTGTTCAAGGATTGACTGGAGATTGATGTTAGTCTTCCATGACTAAGCAATATTGTGTCCACAAATCATATCGCTGGAGTAGCGGCGTAAGCCAAATGGGCTTATAGTGCTTTTGGGATAAAGGTATTAAAAATATAAACAATGCAATATGTATGCTGCTGTTTGACGCAGCGTCTGACATCCTTCGAATAATCTTTTATAAATCATGTGTTTGTTGGATAATGTAAATAAATTCAGGGCTCACTACAAATGAATACATTTGAAAAATTAATAATTTTATCTATTTCTTAGTGAATATACAGTGCATCTGGAAAGTATAGCGCTTCACTTCCAAATTGTTTTGTTACCTTTTGCCTTTTTATAAAATAATTAAATTAATTTATTTCCTCACAATTCTACACACAATACCTCATAATGACAATGTGAAAAAAGATTTTTTGAAATTGTTGCAAATTTATTAAAAATAAAAACCTGAAAAATCACATCCAAAAAAAAAAAAACAGCTTAAACCAGCCTAGGCTGGTTGGCTGGTTTTAGCTGGTCGACCAGGCTGGTTTTAGAGGGGTTTTGGCCACTTCCAGGCTGGTTTCCAGTCATTTCCAGCCTGGTCTTAGCTGGTCAGGCTGGGAGATGACCAGCTAAAACCAGCTTGTCCAGCTTAGCCAGGATGGGAGCCCAGCCAAAACCAGCTATGTCCAGCTTAAACCAGGCTGGTCAAGATGGTTTTAGCTGGATTTAGCTGGTCATTTTCCAGCCAGACCAGCTAAAACAGGCTGGAAATGGCTGGAAACCAGCCTGTAAGTGGCCAAAACCCCTATAAAACCAGCCTGGTCAACCAACTAAAACCAACCAACCAGCCTAGGCTGGTTTAAGCTGGATTTTTCAGCAGGGATGTACATAAGTATTCACAGCCATTGCCGGGAAGCTCGAAATTGCTAATCATTCTTGAGATGTTTCAGCTGTTTAATTGGAGTTCACCTCTGGTTTCAATCTCAATAAACACTGAAGTTTGCTGACAACTAATAATTACATTATTTAAGGGCATTCCTTACAACATGGATAGCATCAAACTTGTGATTCTTTTTTAATTTTAGGATATTTTCTTTAAAATCTTAATGTATACTTTCCTGCCAGGGTTGCTTAGTAAACACTCTTGCCTGAACTTGCAGTGAGTGAGACAGAGAAAATGAAAGCACATCAGCAGCAGCAAGAAAAACTCAGATGCTCAAGACATAATCTTTAAAATAATGGTATATTAAAAAATAGCAAATATATAACTGAGGTTTGTGATACAACAATTACAGTGAGGCATTCATTAAATCCTTATTTTCCACAGAGCGAAACAAATCATCCCCTCGCATAGTTGAGTAGTGGAGGGGCACAAACAAAAATATAATTCTATTTTTCAATAAACTATAACTTTTATCTTAACTTTAATGTATCTTTTGCTGGTCAATTATCTATAAACAAGAATTTGTTTATAGAATTTGTGTGGTGAATTAATTATTCATAAATAATTAATTCAAAGCCGCCTATGACGATGATGCCATTGTCTATTGCGATGTTTCACATTAGATATCATACAATGTCAAATGGGTCCCAACCCTAGTTACCTTTATCCCAAAGTTTCATACCTAACAGTATTAAAAAACTTCTTTTCAAAAGCTTTTTTCTCTATTTTTCTTCTCTCTGAAGTAAGTTTCATCAAACGTATAAAAGTTTTTATGGTAATTCATTGAAAAAGTGTTAAATATGTAAACACATACAAAAACATAAACCCATAAACAAGCCTTCTAAAATTACCAATCATCCAACTAGATTCACAACTTTATATGTTTACTAGTTATTCAAATATAAAAATCAATCCCAACATTATAAAAACCTACAGTCAGGGCATAAGGCACTAACATAAAAGAGACAGTTCAACCAAAAATGAAATTGAGCTACTATTTACTCATCCTCATGTAGTTCCAAAGCTTTTTAAGTTTCTTTACACTTAAAAAATGTTACACTTGAAGAATGAAACCAGTAACCACTGATATCCATAGTAAGAAAAACAAATACTACTGAAGTCAATGGTTGTACGCTTTTTTCTTGTGATATCTAATTTTCTGTTCAACAGAAGAATTAACTCATAAAGATTTGGAAAGGTGATTAAATTAACCCAAAGTAAGCTCATTCTGAAAATATACATTTCTGGAGATAGCGATTTATATAGCCAGAGCTATGTATGGCTGCATTTCGTCATTAAAACGAACGCTACAGGGTGGTATGATGCTGTTCCTTTTCATGCTTATCAGCTGACCGCTTACCCCCGTATGGACGTCAATCCCGCTGTTACCAGTTTTTCCGTTGGCTCACCACTTTTGTCGCTGGACTTGTGACCTGGAGCAGAAATGACCACGGATGATGGGGTTTGAGTCCGCTAAATAACGGTTCCAGAAAGCAGTAAGACAAAAACAAAAGCCAAATTTGGATTGCGTTTGAAAACACTGCGGCTGGGTTTAGGGAAATGGGTAAGCACTGGTCAATCTGTGCTTTTGAAAACTCTATCAGTTGGGTTTAGGGAAGGAGGAGGGTGGGTCAGTCGATCGGTTAGTCAGTCAGTCAGTCAGTTGACAGCGGCCTCAGGTGGATTTACGCGAGAGGGGCAGGTATGAATGGCACTAGTGGGAGAAATTTGAGATCTCAAAAAGCATACACAGAGGCCTCTGGTAGATTTGCGGAAACAAAAACTGCAAAAAATGTAGCTCCTGGGACATATTTGGCATTCTTCAGAAATGTATATTGGGGTACGTTTTCAGAAAGAGCCTGGGTTGGATTAAATGATGACTTAATTTTCACTTTAGTTTGAAGTATCCCTTTACTATCATAAGGCATCAAATAAAGCTATAGCTGCTAAATTTCCCATTTCAGTAGTGTTTAGATTGGGTAATTTTCTAGCTAAGTGGTTTATGCTGCTCTGCGGTCTCTCCAGATCTGCATTTCAAAAGCTGGTAGATCCTTCCCTCTGCCTGGTTACTCTGATTGTCCAGAAACTCATCCCTGCTGATCTCAGAGCAGAGCAAAGCCAGATGCTGGTTGAGCTTCACTAGTCCCACCAGGACGATCCCGCCAAACAACATGAGGCTGGGCCACAGCAAGTAATACAGGGCCATTTCTAAGTTATATTTTCTCCTGCAGATGGCGTCTTCTGGGTGTGAAGGGCTGAGAAAGCATGTCAGGTTTTCCCTTTGTGTAATTAATGCTTGTTTGATGTTACGGGCCTCGGTTTCTTGTTCCGTCTTGTTTCGTTGGCATTTAGGAGTGTAGAAACACTGGGAGAAAGAGTTTGTCTAGAATTGAAACAGATAGCAGAAACATTTCAGTGATATCTCATGGCAATTCGCAACATTTCGATTTAGCGGCTAACTCGTATGAGTTTATATGATCTCTTTTATACATTTTAGTATGATTTGCTCATCCCACTAATGAGGCTGGACTTAGGGGTGGGGTTTGGTGGCAGCCAATTTTTAAAAATCATACATTTCCATTCATACAAATTAGCCACTAAATTGACAAAAGATTGTTACGGATCCTCATAAGATCAAGCTGGACATTTGTATGGTAACTCACTGCGTGACTTAAAATGTGTGTGATCTTACAATTATTTTATTTGGAAAATCTTATTGCTGCATACCCCTGTTTAAAAAAAGTAGTAAAAGAAAGATTTGTTGTAAAATACACAATTTCTAACTAAATTAAATTGCACTCAATTTCAACAGAACTTGTCGTAAATCTGGCATAAACATGATTGCCATTATAATTGTGTCATGAATATTTTGATGATAAAATTTCTCATTAAAAGTGTCAATCCTCTGTCAAGTAAGCTTTATAAGGGTGTTTATAAACATTTGACAGCATTTTAATGACAAATTGAATTCATGCAATTGAGTTTGGAAAAAAATATTAATAATGCTGTTATTTGTTTTGTTGGCATTTGGGAGTGTAGAAACACAGGTAGAAAAAATTTTGTCTAAAGTTAAAACAGATAGCAGAGAAATTTCATCAATATCTTGCGGCAATTCATAACATTTCGATTTAGTGGCTAACTTGTATAAATTTGTATGATCTCTTTCATAAATTTTAGTATGATGTGCTCATCCCACCAATAATGGTTGGGATTAGTGGTTGAGCTTGGTGCCATGTTTATTTTTAAAATCGTACATTTTCATTCATACAAATTAGCCACTAAACTGACAAAATATAAAATAGTTATGTTTCCTCATGAAATTAGACTGTAGATTTGTATGGTAACTCACTTTAAGATGCAAATTATATGTTTTAAAAGACATCCTTGTGTGCAACTTGGAACAATATGTGTAATCTTAAAATTACTTTAATTTGAAAATTCTTACTGCTGCATATCCCTGTTTAAAATAAAAGTAGTAAAAGAAGCAAAGATTGTTGTAAAATACAATATTTTTGACTAAATAATTTCTACATTTAATTTCAACAGAACTTGTCATAAATCTGGCATTAAAATGATTGCCATTATAATTGTGTCATTAATATTTTGAAGCTAAAATTTCTCATTAAAAGTGTCAATACTCTGTCAAAAAACATTATAGTTTGATGGGTTTATAAACATTCAATGAAATTTTATGACAAATTAAATTTATGTAATTGAGGTGAAGAAAAATAATGATGCTGTTATTAGTTTTTTTGGCATTTGGGAGTGTAGAAACACTTGGAGAAGAGTTAGTCTAGAATTGAAAAAGATACCAGACATTTCAATGATATCTCACAACAATTTTTAACTTTTCGATTTAGTGGCTAACTTGATTAAATTTGTATGATCTCTTTCATACATTTTAGTATGATGTGCTCATCCCACCAATGAGGTTGGGTTTAGGGCTGGGCTTTGATGCCATGCCTATTTGTAAAAATCTTATATTTTCATTCATATGAATTAGCCACTAAACTGACAAAACGTAAAATAGTTATGTTTCCTCATAAGATCAGTCTAGACATTTGCATGGTAACTCAGTTTTGGATAGAAATGTAAATTGTATGTTTTAAAAGACATCTTAGTGTGTAACTTGGAACAACATGAGTGATTTTAACATTATTTAAATTTAAATAATTCATACTGCTGCCTATCCCTTTTAAAAAGTAGTAAAAGCAACAAAGATTTGTTGTAAAATACTTTGACTAAATTAAATTACAATTAATTTTAACAGAACTTGTCATAAATCTGGCATAAACATGATTGCCATTATAATGAATATTTTGATGTGAAATTTTCTCATTAAAAGTGTCAATCCTCTGTCAAGTAACTTTATAAGGGTGTTTATAAACTTTTTATGGCATTTTATTGACAAATTGAATTCATGCTATTGAGGTTGAGAAAAATAACAATGACGCTGTTATTAGTTTTGT
This sequence comes from Danio rerio, assembly GCF_052040795.2. Classification (NCBI taxonomy): domain Eukaryota; kingdom Metazoa; phylum Chordata; class Actinopteri; order Cypriniformes; family Danionidae; genus Danio; species Danio rerio. Next base: position 8,492,536 of record NC_141022.1, read on the forward strand.
TGCCATTAGGGAGTGTAGAAACACTGGAGAAAGAATTTGTCTAGAATTGAAACAGATAACAGAGACATTTTGATTATATCTCACAGCAATTTGTAACTTTTTGATTTAGTGGCTAACTCGTATAAATTCGTATGATTTCTTTCAAACATTTTATTAACCATCCCACCAATGACAGTTGGGTTAGGTGCCACGTCTATTTTTAAAAATCTTACATTTTCATTAGTACGAATTGGCCCCTAAACTGACAAAATGTAAAATAGTAACGTTTCTTCATAAGATCAGGTTGGACATTTGTATGGTGAATCAATTTTGCATAAAAATGCTAATTATATATGTTTTAAAATACATCTTTGTGTGTAACTTGGAACAATTTGTGTGATCTTATAATTATGTTAATTTGGAAAATCTTACTGCTGCATTTCCCTGTTTAAAAAGTAGTAAAAGAAACGAAAGTTTGTTGTAAAATACACTATTTCTGACTAAATTACAATTCATTTGAACAGAACCTGTCATAAATCTGGCATAAACATGATTGCCATTATAAGTGTCATGAATATTTTGATGCTAAAATTTCTCATTAAAAGTATCATTACTCGGCCAAATAATATTATATTAATGTTGTGTTGTGAGAATTTATGTGTGTGTGTGTGTGTTGTTATATTGATGAATCATGTTAGTAATGTGTGTGAATGTATGGTGTGTGAATAACACTGATATTTGTACCTTAAGCCTGGAATTCACAGCGTCTTCATCATAGTAAAGTTGAAGCGATGACGTATTGTTAGAGGTTGTGATGTTTACTAAAGCACGCAGGCATTTGAAGTTAACAATACCACGACAGTCCATCACTTCATCCGACAAATCAATGTGCACCAGTGAGCAGTTCACAGAACTTATCCAATCACTGTTACACACACAAAACATTAAATGGTTTATTATAGTGAATGATTAAATGCTTAAAGGTGCAGTAGGTCATCTTTCACAATGCTAACAGTTTAGCATAAATCTCTGAATCGCAATCCCTCCCCTGCCGTCTAGAGCCACGCCTCCTTAAACACGAGCACAGCAAAAGAACCCTCTCTCATGTGTTAAAAGCGACTGGTTGTCCGGCAGCCTGCAAGCCAAACTGACATGCTATTTCAGAGCGAATATTTAGAGTTGGATGGTAAACAATATAGAGAGAGACTAGGCGGAAAAGTGCTATTTACTTGTGTTTTGTTGTTAAACTAATTAAAATCTACATTATCAATGCTGTAAAAGGTCTCTTATGAAACTGAAAATAGTCTTATCAATCTTTCATCAGAAGATTTTAGTGGCTGAACTACACTTCTGTGAAGATACAATCTGACAACAACATCTAACGTTACATCAGCTTTGCGTGAAGCTAAAACAGTTTTAAAACAGAACATTACTTATCTAAGAGAAATCCTTCAGCCATGGTATCATCCTTTCTCCAGTGTGCAAAGGTAACTCCAATATTGATTCAGGTTTTTAAAAAGTTTTGATTCAGCAGGTTTGTACAGATCGTGCGTCTGCTCTCTCTCTCTCTCTCTCTCGTGAACGCGCAGCACAAACAGTGGTCGGTGGAGATGCGTCCAAACGACTGCGCAGAAAAATGCTTCTGAAGACAATCACCTTCTGCACCTCAATATAAAATATACTGAAAAAAGTATACTTCGAACCAACTTTAAAAAAGATGATGTAATTTCTTACATTAAATATAAATTTGGTTCAAACTTAATAATTTATTTTTTTTTTTTTGTGTGTGAATACATTAACTATTTCTTACTTTGGTACAAAATAGATTTTTTATTATGGAAAATTTATATATTTAGTTACCCTTCTATCAAAGTATAATATTTCTTTGGGCAAACCTAAAAAAATACTGTAATGTGCTACAGCTAAATTTTACAATTTTTCCTCAAATTACAGTTTCGGGTAAAACTGAAAACTGTAATTAATTATTAGCAAAATTATTATTCAGGAGCCACTGTACCACCCCAAATGTACATTAGAAATATATAAAAACCAAATAGCCAATAGCAGTACCTTTTTTTTCATGTGGTCACATGACATAAAAACTATTTAAAGTACAAATACTATTTTGGCCTATTGGGGTTCACTTTTTGCTTTAAGGCAAAATGAAGGAAATAGGTTACACTCAGAAGCCATATATATTTTTTAATCCAATTAATCCAGTATATAAACATACTTTGAAATGTGTGCAGAAAAAAAAAATCAGAGAAGGTTACTATTTTAGATTTACCCATATTATGTATAGTTATAATAAATAAAATGCTAGATTAGGCTCAGTAAGATCAAGAAATTGCAAAATATATATATATATATATATATATATATATATATATATATATATATATATATATATATATATATATATATATATATAATTTTGCACTGTGTCGATATATATATATATATAGTTAGGTCCAAAAATATTTGGATATCAACACAATTCTAACATTTCTGGATCTAGAAACCAATTCAGTTGATTTGAAAATACCCTGAAAGATGTGCTTTAACTGCAGACTGTCAGCTTTAATTCAAGGTTATTTGCATATCAGGTGAACTGTGTAGGAATTACAACAGTTTGCATATGTGCTTCCCACTTGTTAGGGGTCCAAAATTAGTTGGACAATTGGCTTATAAGCTGTTCTACACATATTATGTGTAGTTTTAAAATATAAAATGCTATATTAGCCTCAGCAAGATCAAGAAATCGCAAAACAAAAATGACATATTTGGTGCTTCATTAAGTCAATAAAATCCACAATTATAGCCTGTATTAAATTTAGAAGACACACTGGAGTCTGGAAGAGCAGATTTATTTTAGTTATTGTCATTTTGCTAGATACAGAAAAGCTGGAAGAAAAAGATATATAATAAAGGTGTAACGAAAACAGTGGTTAGTTTACTTTTATTTTTAAAAATACAATTCGCATAATAATAAAAATTAAGTCACCTTAAAAGTCCCAAGTTACAATGCGTTTACTTACATTATTTTTGTAAAGTCGACTTGTTTCTTTTAAGGCAACTGGTTTACTCGCCTCAACAAAAAAGTTAAGACTTAAAGCAATCTTAACTTCGATTTGTGGAACCCAGCTATTTTTACTGCACTGTAAAAAGCAATTACATAAAAAAAATGAGTACATCTATTGATAAAAAAATGTACAAGTTCATTGATTCATTCATTTTACTTTCAACTTAGTTCCTTTAGGGGTCACCACAGCGGAATGAACCATCAACTTATCCAGCATATGTTTTACAAAGCAGATGCCCTTCCAGCTGCAACCCATCACTTGCAAACATCCATACAAACTCACATTCACACACATACATTATGGACTATTAAGCTTACCTTAAGCTTCCTTAATTTTTATATCTATGCACATAGTTCATTTACTTAAAGCAGCGTTTTCTCAATTTTTTAAAGTCAACTACGTGCTTTTTACAGTGTGTATTCTAAAGTTTTTTGGCACGAAATGAAAATTAATCATTTTGACACTCACAATATGGATTTCTGGCTATTGTCAAAAAAAATAAAAAATAAAAAAAAACTAGCTCAACTGATTTTGCGGCCCTGGCTTACAGTGTTCATTTATAAAAAATGTTATCATTGTAGTAGTTATTAGCAGCTGTTGCTTTCATTTAAGTATCATCAAACTGACGGGCTGTCTAGTGCTGAAACTAACCTATGGATGCACGGTTTGACCATTAAGATTCCCACCATCAGGTACATGAGGATGGAGCAGGTCATCATGAGGAAGCCCAGGAGGACGGCTCTGTCTTCTCCGACACTGGAGTCTGGGATTTGAGCCCGGGCTTTCTCGTTGCACTTCAGCTCCCTCTCTTTCCTCCAGTTCCCCCCAGAATCATGCAGCTGGGCCTGATGGTGGATTACATCCCTAAGAAACAGCCGGAGAATATCTCTCTTACTACACATCATTTCATCACCAATGTATATGGGTTGTTGACATGACACATCGTCATCATTTACAATGCAGTAAACGGTTAAACATTAGTTAGTCAAATATTATAAAAGGTTAAAAAATATATTTACACACATTTACATTAGTAAATAGACACAATGATGGGCTAAAAATCGATGGAAATCTGCGGATTTCTACGCTCACAGACTTCGTGTGGGCCACTGTAAAAAAAACAAGTGCAGCTTGAATACTTGGGGGTGCAACTATTAAAATGTGGCCACTGGTCCAACAGATTCGAAAATTGGCATGCTGTGTTTTTGTAAAAGGTGGTACCCATGTATATGAGGGCATTATTATTTTCAGGACATATCATGATAAGCATAGATGCCATTGATCAATGAAGTTTCAGCAACTCTTTGACAGGGTCCGAATGGAACAAACTCATATTTGCACTCACCGGCCACTTTATTAGGTACACCTTAAGAACTGCCTTAATCCTTTGTGGCATAGATTTACCAAGGTACTGGAAATATTCCTCAGTGGTTTAGGTCCATATTGACATGATGGCATCACGCAGTTGCTGCAGATTTGTTGGCTTCACATCCATGATACGAATCTCCCGTTCCACCACATCCCAAAGGTGCTCTATTGGATTGAGATATGGTGACTGTGGAGGCCATTTGAGTACAGTGAACTCATTGTCATGTTCAGGAAACCAGACTGAGATGATTCACGCTTTATGACATGGTGTGTTATCCTGCTGGAAGTAGCCATCGGAAGATGGGTAGACTGTTGTCATAAAGGGATGGACATGGTCAGCAACAATACTCAGGTAGGCTGTAGTGTTGTTAAAGGGCAGGATAGTCATGCTTTCATGTTGTTGATGCCAAATTCTGACCCTACCATCCGAATGTTGCAGCAGAAATCAAGACTCATCAGACCAGACAACGTTTTTCCAATCTTCTATTGTTCAATTTTGCTAAGCCTGTGTGAATTGTAGCCTCAGTTTCCTGTTTTTAGCTGACAGAAGTGGCACCTGGTGTGCTCTTCTGCTGCTGTAGCCCATCCGCCCCAAGGTTCGATGTGTTGTGTGTTCAGAGATGCTCTTTTGCATATCTTGGTTGTAACGAGCGATTATTATGTTGGCTTGAGAAAGCCAACATACTGTTATACTACTCTGTCCTTGAAAACAAACGTATCTCCTCCTTGGCCGTTCATGCCACAAGGCCCAAATGTGGTCAAAATGTGCCTTCTACATTCAAGATTGTTGCTATATCTCCTCATGCCTATAAGACTTTTTTTTAATATAAAAAATGTTAAATATTAAATTTTTATAACCCGAGCATATAAAAAAAAAAATTATACAAGCCCCAAATTTGGCCAAAAGCTGTATTTACATGCGTTAGATTTTGTTGCTATATCTTTAAGGTTTATCAGACTTTTAGTTTTCCAATAAATAATTTTTAAGCATTATTTTTCTCAAAATATGGCAAGCCATTTTTGACTTAAACTCCATATTTTTACTGATATGGCAAGCCATTTTTGCATGTTTCACTTTCACACCTATTAAGCATTGCATTTTCAAAAAAATACGGCAAGCCATTTTTACATAATGTTCATTCCCTTAGTCCCTTTATTAATCAGGGGTCGCCACAACGGAATGAACCGCCAACTTATCCAGCATTTGTTTTAACACAGCGAATGCCCTTCCAGCCGCAACCCAACACCAGGAATACATAATGTTCAAGTCCAGTTTTTGACACTCATAAAGACTATCATAGAAACATCGGGGTTGATTAAGATCACTCATATTGCCAAGAAGCTTTGATGTATCATCACTAACCTGTCAAATGTCCCCATAGCAATAAAACAGTATAACCTAGCAACCATTTAAAAATGGCAATATCTCTACATCAGAACATCGTAGGGACCTGGGCATTGGCTTGTTTGACTCATGCTAGCAAATGGGATTTCCTGTGTACTATGCATGGTAACAATGATAATGGAAGCCAAGTGCTAATAACGATTAGCTACATGCTATGAATGATTATCTAAATGCAATAACATATGCTAGAAATGCCTACTAAGTATTGGCATTTGATCAAACATGTACAAGAGCATTGCCATTTAGCCGCCATGCTTTCTGCCAACTGCCATTCCCAGTCCTAGCGCAGCCACGTTAGCTTTCTCAAGCCAACATCAAAGTTTATCAATGAACTTTAGATTCTAGGTTCTAGTTTGAGTTACTGTTGTCTTTTTATCAGCTTGAACCAGTCTGGCCATTCTCCTCTGACCTCTAGCATCAACAAGGCATTTGCCCCCACAGAACTTCCACTCACTGAATATATTCTCTTTTCTGGACCATTCTCTGTAAACCCTAAATCATCTTTTGTAAGCTGTTTGGACAAAACGGTGTGTAGGTGTAGTGTGGCCACAGTCATAATGGACTGATAGAAACTCAAGTCTCTTTTTTTATTTCCTGTTGTTAAAATAGGATCCAAATCCCTTCCATTTTGAAGCCCACCGCAACGTGACGTAGAAGTGTGGTTTCCCCTCTCACCGAACATTAACACGTCGCATATTAACACGTCTCCGTAGTAACACGTATAATCATATCAACAAAACCGGATGTGCGCAAAGCAACGCGGATTAAAAGATCTGTTCAGCCCTCTGTGATCATCAATCATCATCAAATGTGATCAAGTTTTACAAGTTTAAAACGTTTTTAAAACATGTGCATGTTTGTAATGAATCACAGTGATTTACTTCAGCTTTATCACCACAGCCATGTATCAGTACAGTTATGAAAGAAGAAGCTTCAATCCCGGTTTGTGGATGTTAAATCAGGTTTATTTTGTACATTAGCATAACAGATATCCATACAGCAGTGGATATTAACGTGTATCCTGTCACATGTCACAAAGTTAAACACGTGCGTGCTGTATGTGTGTGTGTCCGCTGTATGTGTGTGTGTTTGTGTGTATGCGTGAAATCTGTAACGGCATTGTGTGTGACTCATCATTGCAGAAAGGCTTGAATTAACTCCCAACAAATACATCAGATAATCACTGGAAAAGCTCTATTACTGTAATACTTCCCACAAACATTATGTGAGATCTGCTTTGTTCATGTCTGTCACTGTGCTGTTTATCTGACACAGCCGAAGCAGAGATTGAGGCACACTCTGACAGAAACGTGAGAACGGTGGGCAAGGAGAACTAGCATTAAAGGCACAGGCAACAAAAACAGCTACAAGGTGTTTAAAGCAGACAATCCTAACATTCTAAAAGGTATAATAAATAATCTGATGGGTGTTTTGAGCTGAAACTTTACAGACACATTCTGGAGACATAAAAGACTTATCTTAAATCTTTAAAAATGGGTCAAATATGTGTCCTTTAATGCAATTTGTACACTCAAAGAAGTGTACTGTTTTTAAAGACATTATTTCATTCATACTATATTATCTGCACATGCAGACTTTAAATATATTTTAAAGTCACTGCTATTCCACATTCAAAACAGTAAATCACTCTTATTTTTAACAAAGAGCAAATGTATGGGTCAACATAAGAGTGACAGGTTTGCAATTTTGGGTAAAGTTTCCCTTGAAGATGTAAGTGTCTCTCTATCTATCTTGATATAATGTAAAACAACAACAACAACAACTACAACAACAACGACATCACTGCATGATTAAAGAAGGATTAACTATGATTAAAGTAGAATTTTAGCTGAAACAGTTGTCAATAGGGATTAATAATTCATATATTTCTGAAAACAAAAGTAATACCTGTGACTCCTGATGACACATTGAGCTCTTATGAAATGAAATAAGCAGTCTGTGCAAGACTCAGAAATCTGAACATTACTTATAACCATATTAAATTAAATCCACAGCTTAATTTAATGTAAAATGATTATTTCAGTGGACCCGACAACATCTATTTAAAAAAATTAAATCTGACCTTAGATTTTATAAAGGTACAAATAAAAAAAATAAAGATTTATGAATGTTACACCAGTTAATTCAAAACTATAATTAGTTTAAGCTTTATCACATTTGCTAACAACAATTCTAACTTAAAAAAAACTCATTGATGCTGGGGTTATAATTGCAAAATCTCCCCACAAAGCCCTTATCTCGTACTAACATCCCAACTATTGAGTATTACCTTCATTAATCAAGCCTGAGGCGATGGATCTGATCTCCATACGTACCGCATGTGTCGCCGCCGCGCACCCTGCAGGGTGATGTTAACAGGAACACTGAAAGACCCCCGAGGGGACTGATTCAGCAGCATTTCTGTCTTACTAAGTAACCCTTAACTGGGTTACAGCACTAAATTAACACAACGCCGACCCCACTTCGACAAGGTCAATGTCCCATACATCTAGACACAGAACCAGCGTGCAGTTTTGCCATCAGACATGCAGTGCACAACAGAGTGCACTTAAGGGATTGTTTTCTTCGCATCCAGATGAGATCAGCAGAATATTTTTCTTCTGCCTGAACTGGGAGGTCACAGAGGGTTTCTATAGGAACCCCTACAGCCAGACCATGATTATGTCCTATGGGACTGTAAACACAACAGACTTTTTTTCCTCTTTTTTTTTTTACATTTAACCTGAACAAAACAATAAAGTGCATGGAATCATGTGTGATTTTTATAAAGCTTTGTGGAAAACTTGTTACTTCATGCTAATTTAATAAAGCTAGTTCATTTGCTAAGCATTACCTATATTAATGAGAGGGGTCTGGATGCAGACCAGGTGCAGTGCAAACTGAGCTGCAATGCTTTTTATTGGGCTTACCTGACCCCACCCCTAACCCCGACCACCACAATGACGTCACTAGCTCCATTTGAGTGCATCATGTCTGACATTGCATCGCTGAGTGATGCAATCTCAGCTTGCATCATAAAGGCTGCATCCGATAGAACTAATATATAGATAATAGACATTAGTAAGCAGTTTATAAATACAGCTACAAATGCTGTATTCTTATAATGTGTATAAAATTTCATCCTTTGTCAATGATTATTTTTATTACTAAATTATTACATGGATTATGATAGATATTTGACACAATCTAAATTGTAAAAGCGCTGTAGAAATAAACATGTATTGAATTATGTTTCAGGCATACAGTACATTTTATTTACTGTTTATTAATGTTTATAAAAAAATATATATATATATATATATATATATACATACATATACATATATATATATATATATATATATATATATATATATATATATATATATATATATATATATATTAATCATAATCCATGTAATAATTTAGTGATTAATAATTAATTAGTTAGTAAAAATAATTATATATATATATATATATATATGTATATATATATATATATATATATATATATATATAATTTATTTATTTATTTTTTTATCAAATGATTCAGCTTGTTGGGTTTCCATCGTTATTATTTTGACTTTATTTAACTGAAAATGAAAAAAAATATTGCTATCTTACTACCAAATCTCATACTTATTACAAAGAAACAGCAAGTGTCATAGAGAATTAAGTGTGAACATTTTGCTGTAGAAAAACTACCCTAAAAGGTCTTGTTAAAAACTATTACAGTATATACCGATTTAATATCTAATAAATATCAATTTAATATCCAGTATATATCGAAAATCAGAGTGATTATGAGTTCTGAATGCTATCTTACCTCAAAACATGTGTTCCTCTGTGCATGATAGCTTTAGCTGCTAACTCGGCTCTGACAAAACACATTCGTTTTGACCAACTGACAAAACTCAGGTTCGTTTGAGCTTTTTGAGCGCAACAGAATTATTAATGAATGATTTTATATATAAAAAGTAAACACCAATGGACCTGGGGGCATATTCTCAAGATATCTAAAAGCTAAAATTAGCCCCTAACTTGCAGAACTACCAAGGAGTTCATGCTCAGACATGACACATGTTCTAGAATGGCCATCCCAGTCCCCAAACTTAAACATTATCAAAAATCTATGGATTGATTTGAAAAAGGCCGGTCATGCTCACTGCACATCATGTGACTTAACCAAAGAAGATCATTGGCTAAATTAAGGTCTTCTCTTTTCTACAAAATGATTAGCATGCTGGTCTTTAAGAAACAGTGGCAGTGGAAATGAACATATAAATATCATGTCAACACCATTCGGTAGAAGGTTAAGAATTATTTATAAACCAGGTATTTAGGATGAGCTTTTAAAGATGTAAATCAGAATAAGCTAGTAAATTATTAATAAACTTTGCAAATGAACATTTATACGTCTTATATTTCAGGCATACAGTAATACTTTATACTGCTTACTGATGTTTATTAATATTTTTTTTATATATAACATTTTAATTTTGGTTTCCTTCTACTGCTGATGCTTTCTTCCTACCAAATTCACAGTTAATTACAAAGACATAGCAAGACATGTCACAGAGAATTGAAGTTTGAATTTTTTATGTACAAACACTATCCTAAAATGCCTTGTTAATAACAATTACAGTATATATCGATTATTCTAAAATCAGAGTGATTATGAGTTCTGAATGCTATCTTACCTCAAAACATGCGTTCTTCTGTGCATGATAGCTTTAGCTACTAAACTGCGCTCTGACAAAACACATTCTCCAGACCAATTGACAAAACTCAGGTACGTTTGAGCTTTATGAGCACAACGTTGTATCAATAATTAATGAGTTTTCATCCAAAATAACTTGAATTATTAATGAATGATTTACTGTATATGAAAAGTAAACAACAATGTTGTGGACCTGGGGCCATATTCTCAAGATATCTTAAGGCTAAAATTAGCTCCTAACTTGTAGATTTAGAAGAAAATCATAGAAGTCATGGATGTATCAGGCCTAATTTTATTTAGGGCTCCTACCTTTTTGCTTTCAAAGTATTTCACAAAGCGTTTTAGTGCTAAAAGTATCATTAAAGAGGACTCTTAAAGAGACAGTTCACTCAAAAATGAAAATACTCACTATTTACTCATCCTCAAGTGGTTTATGAGTTTCCTTATTCTGTTGAACACAAAAAGAAGATTTTTTGAAACATGTTCAGTGACTTCCATAGTATTAAAACAACAAATAATATGGTTGCTACAGTTATTAGCTGGAGTGCCCAAGCAGACTCACTTGAGGGCACTCCAGCTATATAAAACCTCCAGCCATTCACCCGGACTACACCTTCCATCATTTATTGCATTGCTATATGGTACGTAAAAAACTGTTACTTTTTTCTCGTTGCATGTATTGAAGTAACCAAGTGCTCTCAGCCAAGAGAAGGTTATTCAGGTACTACTTGAGATCGTTGTGTGCCATAAACTGCACATCCAGTGGATATAAATAGTACTAGTGCACTCACTGTGCTGTTGAGACACAAAGTGAAGCTCTCAAATGCTCAGTCAGCGTGTTTAAGAGTCAGTGAGTAAAACTATATCTGTATATATTTAAACAAAATTTATATTATGCTTTAATCAGCCACTGGTGAATGAAAGTAAAAAAAGTGTTCACTCATTATCTCATTTTCAACCCAGGCCATTCTGATTATGTACCCTTATATACATTTCTGGAGAGCACCAAATATGTCCCAGGAGGTACGTTTTTTTGCAGTTTTTGCGAATCCACTAGAGGCCGCTGTGTACGCTTTTTGAGATCTCAATATTATTTCACAAGTGCCATTCAGACTTGCTGTTCTAGTATAAATCCACCAGAGGCCACTGTCGACTGACTGTCTGACCGATCCACACCCACCGTCTTCCTTAAACTCAACCAAAATTGTTTTAAAAAGCACTGGTTGACCAGCGACCACCCTCTTCTCTAAACTCAGCCGACAATGTTTTCAAAAGCAATCCAGAAAAAGAAAAGCCCTCGCTGCAGCCTGATACCACATTCTGAACCTGTTATTTACTTGTTTGTTTTATTTTTTGATTTTGCTTTAAAAAATCTTGTCATTGCGGCATTCGCGCCTGCGCTGTTCTTGCGTAAAATGCCTCCGGAGGCCGCTGCCGAGCAACCGTCTGTCCGTCTGGCTGAATGACTGAGCGATTGACTGGGCGGCTGGCCAATCGGCCGACCCGGCCACCCTCCTCCTCCTCCTCCTTCTTCCCTAAACCCAAGCAACGGTTTACGAAAGCCGTGCCGATTATGACCGCGTTTTTGGATTTCATCGCATTCTCGCCTCGTTACGAACTCGTTCGCTTTATTTTTTTGATTCCGTCTATTTGATTTCTGGAACCACTCTTCCCGGAATCGAACCCGATTGGTTCCTCCTCCTCCTCCGGGCCTCCGCTCCGCTGACGTAACATGACAAGCTAATCGGACAAACTGGTTGCAGTGGAAAAGCCCTGCAGACGGCCCAGCCGGCGAGCGCGTAGAGGAGCGGCATCACACCGCCCCGTAGCGTTTGCTTGAAAAAACTAAATGCGGCCATACGTACCTCCGGCCACGTAAATCGCGGTCTCCAGAAACGCCTGCGGAGCTACATTTTCAGAATGAGCTTGGGAATTAATCCCAGTACAGGGTTGCAGCTGGAAGGGCATTTGCTGTGCAAAACATATGCTGGATAAGTTGGCAGGTGATTCCGCTGTGGCAACCCCTGATGAATAAAGGGACTAAGCCAAAAGAAAATCAATGAATGTATCCCTTAAACATTGTTATTTTGAGATATTACCATCTGTATGCATAATATATTATTCAGTCAGGAATTAGCTCTTATAACCATTCAAAGAATGCTGCTTTAAAGGAGTAGAATTACAGTCCACTTCACCTGAACATGATAAATAATGGATGTAAGCCTAGAGGTAATACTAAACCTCTCCTGCTTCTACGGTGTAGAGAGACTAGTGGAAGTGTCCGAGCTCCGTTTATCTCCAGCACTTGAAAAGGTAAATAAAAGGCATTTATCATCTGTGCATGAAAGGGACATGAATGATTATATTCGAGGAAATAAGAAACTGTATATATAAAATCATCAAGTTAGAATTTCCCCTAGACTACTTATCTGCACCTAATGGTTTATATGTTATATCCTGTATAAATCTGATATAAACTGCACAGAAGAGATGCGTAGCCTACAGTAAGATGATCAAGGGTACATACCAGAGTCGCTAATGGAGAACAGCATCCCTCTCATTACAATAATTGGACCACGAGAAAGAGGAAGGATCAAGAGCTGAGAAAATAGCCTACAGAAACACTACGATGGATTACAGACAAAAAAGGAAACTGTCTTTTATCACTATTGGATTAACGTTTCTGTTGAGCGGCATAGAATATGGTAAATATTCATCTCTTTCCTTTTCATTTCTTTTCTTTCCTCCCTATACTTCAAAAACTCAACGTAGCAGATTGTTTGTTTAAATCAATAGTGTTTAATATCCTCACAAGCATTAGATTGTGTAAATGGTGAATGCATTGATTGTTTTGCATATATCTAGTGCTTCAGGTATCTTCTCTCTCTCTTTCAGCTGTCATTCTGCCAACTATATGGAGATATCTGCAGTTGTTAGAGGCACCACCTTATTTTCTTGGCTTGGGTTTGTCTGCCTTCAGCTTCAGTGGGTTGGTAACTGGTCCAGTGTTTGGCCATTGGTCAGACAAGACCAGAACTACAAAGACCATCATCCTCTTTTCAAATGTTTTCGAAATCGTGGGTCAGTACTGAAGCATGGATGTCTATAATGTAATGTTGGCTTTTAAAAATACAGTAAATCCCCCGTTCTCACGTCACTGTTGTCTCATAGGAAACTTCATGTACTTCATGGGATATTCAAAATGGCTTCTGTTGTCCAGTCGTCTTGTTGCAGGTGAGGATATTTTGAAGCTGTTCAATTCGTCATGGTGAGCTTTGTTTGTGAACTTCTCGGCTCCTGTGGTGCAAATCATCAGTGCTAATGTGATTTAAGACTTCAAACTGATACTAACGACGAGATCTGTTGCTTTTGATCGATGGTTCTCATTAGGTTGTAATTACTGCAAGTCGTGTACTGGAGCATCCTGACCAGACATAATGACTTGTGTTGAAGTGTATAAATCTATAATAATATGTATTGAAGTGATGAATGTGTGAATATTGTAAAAGATCTGGAGTTATCTCTGCCGGATTAAATGGTATTTTTGTAACACAGGCTGATTGGGTAAATGTGCCCAGGGATGCTTTTCTGAGAACCTTAAAAAATGTGTCTTAGGGTACGTAATGGCTGCATTTTTGTGTGTAAAACACGTGGCTTTGTTGACTTTTTTCTTCTAGGGTGCTTTCATATCTGTGGTTTGGTTCATTTGGTCCGGACCATAGATTGTAAAAAATATGGACGTAGTATCCGTGACGTCACCCATAGGTTTATGATGAACCCAAAAAAAGCTATAAGAAGCCATTTTGTTCGCACGTCATGAGCTTGGATTGGATAAAGAAAGAAAGAGATAAAAAAAAAAAAAAAACAGAAGACAAATTTGAATCTTGAAAGTGCTGACTCTCTCCACTGATGTCCCGTTGATGGTGATGGGGTTGTGTTCTCTCTTCTCAAACCAAGGAGCTGATGGTGGAATTCAGGAGAAAGAAGACAGAACACGCCCCCACCACCATCAATGGCACACTAGTGGAGAGAGTCAGCACTTTCAAGTTTCTTGGAGTCCACATCACAGAGGATTTGACATGGACTGCTCACACAGATGCAGTGCTGAGGAAGGCACAACAACACCTCTTCTTCCTCAGGAGGATTGGAATGAGCCCCCTTATCCTCCGCTCATTCTACACCTGCACTGTGGAGAGCATCCTGTCTGGCTGTATCACCACCTGGTACGGAAATAGCACCTGCAGCTATTGCAAAGGCCTTACGTAGTGGGAGGTGAGCTTCCCTCCCTCCAGGACATCTACACCAGGCGGTGCATGAGGAAAGCCAAGAAAATCATCAGCAACTCCAGCCACACAAGCCATAGACTTTTCACTCTGCTACCCACAGGCAGATGGTTCCACAGCATCCGGTCACGCACCAGCCGACTGAAGGAAAGCTTCCTCCCTCAGACTATCAGGCTGATGAACACTTAACACACCTCACACAGACACTTTCGTACCCCTCACTGCACACCATCAATATGTAGCATGCACTGCACCAATTCATACTTAAAACAATACTGTACACTGTCTGTATTTTGCACTGTCGTTGTATTTGCACTGTATTTTGCACTGGTCTGGAGCCAGCACCTAAGCTTTTCACTCATCACAGCACACGTGCTGCTGATGATGTGACAATAAAAGTGATTTGATTTGATTTGAAGATGTTGTTTTTCTATCAGGCATTGGAGCTGGAGCTGGATCCTCCATCTTTGGGTTCCTCACACGCACTACTCTCCCTGATGAGCGAGCTAGAGTCTTTGCTGCTGTCATGGCATGTCGTCAGGCTGGACTTCTGATCGGTGAGTCTGTATTCCACCATATGCATGTTGATAATCCATATATGTATTGCTTTTAATATTTTGATAATGTACATTTTACTTACAGGTCCGGCTTTCAATATATTTCTAAGGTTGTGTGATTTCAAACTGGGTCCATTCATAGTTAATAAATACACCTCACCTGGGGTAAGTTTGTTTTGGGTCATCTCTTATTAATGTCATCCTATTCTCAACCAGGAATATATAGCACATCATGACTAATGCAGTTTAGAGTGTGTATGTGGTCACACTGTACATTTTTGGGATTTTACCTGAATATAACACATCTGATTCACCTCCTGAAAAGACCTGAAAAGGTTGCATCAGATCAGAAGTGTATGGAGACATCCGAAATGTAAGATTCTGTGGGTGCATTATAAACAGGCCTGGGAAACACACTTCATGTCAGTGGGTCTCACAAGATAATTCATATTCTGTAATTCTACACTTTCATTCTGAAATTACAGAAGAGAAAAAGTATTTTGGGGTAATTTGCACAGCTGCAACCCTTCACTGGAAAACATCCATTCACACTCATTTACACACACATACACTACGTCCAATTTAGCTTACCCAATTCACCTGTACCACCGGAGCACCCGGAGGAAACCCACGCGAACGTGATGAAAACACAGAAATGCAAACTTTGACCCAGCCGGGGCTCGAACCAGCAATCTTCTTGCTGTAAAGTGACAGCCCTACCTACTGCGCCACCGCGTCACCCTGGAAAAACTCTTAATTTACGGATACTTTTTATTGACCTTATTCTAAAATGCGGAAGTGCGCCTGTTTTTGCGATTGTCTTAGAACTTCCGTTTCAGTCGCCTATGGGAGAAATGACTAGGAATAATAAACGGCAAAAAACGGTCAAACTACTTGCTCTACAAACAAATGTTTGCATGACTATACAGACCAAGTAGAATAATATAACAAGGAAATATCAGTTTACAACATCAAACAGCGAAACGAGCAGTTTTAAATATCTAAAAATGAATGAGTTGAATGACGAGTTATTCTCGTCTGCGGAGAATAAGGTCAATAGTTCATATCTTGAAAATATATATAATCTTGCATATTGGATAATGCCTCATTCACATTAGCAGCGACATTTTAGCTGCCTGTAGCTCTGGGTGGAGACCTTCTGCAAATGCAAGTCTGTGTAGGTCTACAGCACGTGGAATACAAGTGGTCTCAGAGCTAGCTGAGAAAGGATCAGGTGAGCTCTACTGGAGCTCCGATTGGATGTCGCCCAAGAAAGTCGCTCTTCATTTGCATAAAGTTGAAGGATTCTCAACTTTGTCGGGTCGCTCAACATGCCCACCTGGTCACCAATGGTCGCTGTAACTCACTTAGATGGATGTCACTGGAAATCGCTGGCTCTCCATTAAAATGAACTGTCGCTTGTTGTTTTGCTGCTGTGAGTCGCTTGTAGTGTGCATGAGGCTTAAGACTTTGCAGTAAGGTTCTATTGGTTAACATTAGTCAGCTACATTAGCCTAGTAGAGACAAATATATAGCTTAGATAAATCTAACAACAAATAAAAGTGTATTGATGTAATAAAAATTTTGCTTGTTAGTTATAGCAAGTTAGCAAACGTAAACTAATGACATTTACCTGTATTATAAACACCTCAACATTTCTTTTAATGTCCCAGCTCTTCATGTGTGGGATGTGGCTGCTCATGCAGTTTGCCGTCATGGGTCTGTACTGGGACATCCCACCCCTGGATTCCTTTGCTGAGCAGCAGATGCCCCTCAGAGAGGTCAGAGGTGAAGAAGATGAGCCCCTCATGAGTCTGGAGGATGATGACAGGACTGCGGTAGCGGACTCGTATGGCTCGCTCAATCCAGAACAGACCGAGACCCAACTCTCATCCCAAATCCCACCATCTCCTCCAGAGTCCCCTCCTCCAGACACCTCCGACCCCTTTGAAAACTTCAGTGCCAGTCGAGGTGAACCATTTATTGTTATACGCTGCTCTTGTTGTTTTTGGCAGAGAGCTGGTGCAGCATCGATTCATTCTTTGTAGCATCTGAGGTGCTAATCTGAGAGAGTGGCGATCTGAAAACGCTTTATTGATCGCCCCGTTCTGTCTTTGCTCTTGGATTGTGGAGTATCTGTGTGTGTGTATAGGGTAGTGTCCTAATTATATTCAATCCTGTCTTGGCAGCATCGCCAAGCCTGATATCTATAGCTCTCTATCGCTCTCTTTTTTTCTGCAGAGTTTCTGAGAGAGGAGGTAGTGGTTCTTCTCACCGCTCAGTTCATCACTCTCTTCAATCAGACAGCACTCGAGGTAAAAGTCGACAATTGCATCATATTTTGTCAGGACTGCACTGGAGGCAGGTTTGGTTCGCTTGTTACCAGATGACCAAAGAGGATGAGAACTCTTTAGCAACTTGACCCAGAAAGCATTTTTGTTTGTGTTTAAAAGACATCTGAAAGGCGTCCAAATATAGAGAGTTCTTGGTTAAATTCGAAAATCAAACAAAACAATAGTCCAAATATAGACTGGTCATCAAATAGACAGGAATGAATGAGTACACATGTGAAGTCTGTCTAAGCTCTCAAGGTAAAAGTCGACAGTTGCATCATATTTTGTCAGGACTGCACTGGAGGCAGTTTTGGTTCATTTGTTTCCAGATGAACAAAAAGGATAAAAACTCTTCAGCAACTAGACCCACATTTGTGTGTGTGTGATTAAAAGACATCTAATAGACGTCCAAACATAGAGAGCTTGGCTAAATTTGAAAATCTAACAGATATCTAGCAATAATATAAAAACGAGTCATCAAATAGACAGGAATGAATGATTACATATGTAAAGTCTGCCCAAGCACTCGAGATAAAAGTCGACAGTTGCATCATATTTTGTCAGGACAGCAGCACTGGAGGCCGTTTTGTATCGCTTATTACCAGATGACCAAGAACTCTTTAGCAACTTGACCTAGAAAATATCTTTGTGTGTTTAAAAGACATCTAATAGATGTCCAAACATGGAGTTCTTGGGTAAATTTGAAAATCTAACAGACATCTAACAATAGTCCAAAAATAGACTGGACATTAAATGAACAGCAATGAATAATAAGATGTGAAGTCTGTCTACGCACTTGAGGTAAAAGTCGACAATTGGATGCTGTTTTGTCAGGACTGCACTGGAGGCAGTTTTGGTTCGCTTGTTACCTGATGACCAAAGAGGATAAAAAGTCTTCAGCAACAAGACCTAGATTTTTGTGTGTGTTTAAAAGACATCTAATAGATGTCCAAACATATAGAGTTCCTGGCAAAATAATCCACAAATACACTGGTCATCAAATAGACAGGAATGAATGAGTACAAATGTGAAGTCTGTCCAAGCACTTGAGGTGAAAGTCGACAATTGCATCATATTTTTGTCAGGACTGCAATGGAGGCAGTTTTAGTTAGCTTGTTACCAGATGACCAGAGAGGATAAAAAGTCTTTAGCAACTTGACTCAGAAAGCATTTTTGTGTGTGCTGATGTCCAAACATAGATGTCTTGGCTAAAACGAGGCAAAATTTGAAAATTTAACAGACATCTAATAATAATCCAAAAATAGACTAGAAATCGAATAGACTGGATTGAATGATTACATTTGTAAAGTCTGTCTAAACTCTCGAGGTAAAAGTCGACAATTGGATCATGTTTTGTCAGGACTGCAATAAAGGCAGTTTTGGTTCGCTTGTTACCAGATGAACAAAGACAATAAAAATTCTTTAGCATCTTGACCCAGATTTTTGTGTGTGTTTAAAAGACATCTAATAGATGTCCAAACATAGAGTTCTTGAGTAATGTTGAAAATCTAACAGATATCTAGCAATAGTCCAAAAATAGACTGGACACCAAATAGACAGGAATGAATGATTAGACATGTGAAATTTGTCTTAGTACTCGAGGTAAACGTTGACAATTGCATCATATTTTTGTCAGGAGTGCACAAGAGGCAGTTTTGGTTTCCTTTCTACCAGATGACCAAAAAGGATAAAAAGTATTTAGCAACTTGACCTAAAAACATTTCTGTGTGTGTTTAAAAGACATCTAACATACGTCCAAACATAGAGTTCTTGGGTAAAACAAGCCTAAATTTATAAATCTAACAGACAACAATAGTCCAACATAGACTGGTCATCAAATAGACAGGAATAAATGAGTACACATGTGAAGTCTGTCTAAACTCTCGAGGCAAAAGTCGACATTGGATCATATTTTGTCAGGACTGCACTGGAGGCAGTTTTGGTTCACTTGTTACCAGATGACCAAAAACAATAAAAAGTTTTTAGCATCTTGACCCAGATTTTTGTGTGTGTTTAAAAGACATTTAATAGATGTCCAAACATAGAGTTCTTGAGTAAATTTGAAAATCTAACAGACATCTAACAATAGTCCAAAAACAGACTGGCCACCAAATAGACAGGAATGAATGATTAGACATGTGAAATCTGTCTTAGTACTCGAGGTAAACGTCGACAATTGCATCATATTTTTGTCAGGAGTGCACAAGAGGCAGTTTTTGTTTGCTTTGTACCAGATGATCGAAGAGGATAAGAAGTCTTTAACAACTTGACTTGAAAAACATTTTGTGTGTGTTTAAAACACATCTAATAGACGTCCAAACATAGAGTTCTTGGGTAAAACAAGGCTAAATTTGTAAATCTAACAGACAACAATAGTCTAACATAGACTGGTCATCAAATAGACAGGAATAAAATATTACACATGGAAATTCTGTCTAAGCACTTGAGGTAAAAGTTGACAATTGGATCATATTATGTCAGGACTGCAATGAAGGCAGTTTTGGTTCGTTACAAGATGACCAGAGAGGATAAAAACTCTTTAGCAACTTGACCCAGTAAAGATTTTTGGGCAATAGTAATGGAATGTGCAAAAATTCCCAAAGACAGGTGTGCCAAGCCTGTGACATCATATTCTAATTCTGTGTTCACACCAGACGTGGAACGCGTGGATAAATCACGCAATTCGTACGCGCGTCAAACCCCGCTTCATTCGCGTGTCAAATTCACATCAGAACAGACGCGGATTCGCGTGATGGGCAGGGCTTCTGTCTGTCCAAAAACTCTAGCTTCATAGCTAAATGGCTAACATGGATTTTATGAAGAAAATAACAGTGTTTATGTGTTTTATGAAGACTGAAAAACAGCGTTGATACGTTTAGGGTCGTGTCTGAGACCACTACATTCTTTCAGAGGTGCATCCAGCTCTGTGAGCTCATAAACGCCTCCAGAAACTTAACCTGGATGACGGAGGCTTTCAGCGGTGCTTCTGACTGAGCCAAGCCGAGTTTGATGAACTGTTGTCGGTGAAGGCTGGAGGATTTCCCTCGGAACACTGACAGCAGGTTCTACGTCACAATCACGCCCCCACAAGAGCAAGATTCCGATTGGTTTACGCGGCGCGAATGTACGCTGAAGTTCAGATTTTCGAAATCGAGAGATTCATCCACGCGCAAAACGCTCAATTCGCCCTGCGCAATTTGCGTCATTCCCGCCGCGCCATTCGCGCGTATCACGTCGCAGGATGTCTATTCACGCGTTTGCATTGACTTAACATGTAAATCCCTCGCACTTGACGCGCGTGCCGCGTCTGGTGTGAACGCAGCATAAAAGACTTGAGGCTGTAATTGCTGCCAAAGGTGCATCAACAAAGAATTGAGATAAGGCTGTGAATACATACAGTATGTACATGTGATTTTTCAGGCTTTTTATTTTGACTAAAAAACATACTATAGTTACTAAAGTAAACATTCAAAGCACAGCACTTTGATCTTCAGCCAATTTTGACATTATCGTGCATCTGTGTTATCGTACACATCAAATGATTGAAATTATATTCAATACTCAGCAATTCCTCTGTGTACTGCTAGAAGTAAGCCCATGCACTACTAGTGGTACACGTACCACAGTTTGAGAACCACTGGCCTAGAGCTTGGTTAACTGTGATATCAGTGAGTTACTGTTATCTGCTTGCATTCAAGGTGTTGAAAATACAAAATAACTAACATTTGCATGACGAAATGTTAATCTTGCTAACAACTGGCTTAGCAAAACATTAAAAGCGGCATGTTAAGAGTGTTGAGAAGATGTTAAAATAGGCTAGAAATGTGTGACCACCATGGTAAAATGTTCAGTTTGTCAGACACATATGCTGTATGGCCAGTATCTGAAAAATCCCAAATGCCAAGCTTATTAATTTTAGCCATCTAAAAATATAGTAAGCCTTATTTTGAAGTTGAATTGAACAATGTGCTTCGAATTGGCACAGTAATTTTCCACAGCCAGTCATCAGACCCCCCGCGCTGTCCTAAATTAATTTGAGCTTCTAAATAATGCCTGTCCAATTATGATTGATTAAGGCTCACAGTGGTAGGAACATCTAAATTTAATTTAATATAATCTAGGTTTGATTTAATATAATCAGGTATTTGAAATTGACACACATTTACCTTTGCAATTTCCTGACCTAGATACTTGAAAAAGTGCTTATCGAGTTCCAATTCATTACGTTTTTTTTCTCTAGATGTCCTGCTTAGGCTTACTCTTTCATGCTAAATCAAATCACTATCTGAAAAAGCACACTCTGGATATATTAAAATCTTGCCATTACTTTGCCTGAAGAAAATGTGGTGCTTGCCCATGTAAAGCATGCTATGAGATATTTCACTCATGCTTTTGTGCAGTCTTTACCTTAATTTGGTACTTGGTTTGTGAATTTTTGTCCATCACTATTTATAAGACATCTAATAGACATCCAAACATAAATATCTTTGCTAAAACAAGGCTAAATTTGGCCTGTCAGTGAAGATTTACAGTAACAAACATCTAACAATGTCTATTTTTGGACTTTTGTTAGACGTCTCTTAGACTTTCAACTACAGCCCACATTTAGCCTTGTTTCAGCCATGATGTCTTTGTTTGAATGTCTAACAGATGTCATTTAAACATCAAATCCTTGGTAGGAAGGCTTAAATTCACCAAACATCTTAAAATCTATAAATTTTAATCATAAAAACTGTGTGCAGTTGTGTATCTCTACTTTAACGAAAGCACTTGGTTTGTGCATTTTGTCCCTCACTACTTAGAAGACATTCAATAGACGTCCAAGCATAAACATCTTGGCTAAAACAAGACAAAATTTGGTCTTTCAGTGAAGGTCCACAGTAATAGATATCTAACAATGTCTATTTTTGGACCTTTGTTAGACATCTATTAGACTTTCAACGACAATTTTAGCCATGATGTCTTTGTTTGGATGTCTAATAGATGTAATTTAAACATAAAATTCATGATAGGGAAGCTTAAATTTACCACACATCTTAAAATCTATACATTATAATCATAAAAAGTTTGTGCAGTTATTTATCTCTACTTTAACTCAAGTACTTGGTTTGTGTATTTTGACCATCAGAACTTAAAAGACATCTAATAGACATCTAAACATAAACATGTTGGCTAAAACAAGGCTAAATTCTGTCTGTCAGTGAAGATCTACATTAACAGACATCTAACAATGTCTATTTTTACTCAAGCTCTTGGTTTGTGTATTTTGTCTACCACTACTTAATAGACATCTAACAGACATCTAAACATAAACATCTTGGCCAAAACAAGGCTAAATTTGGCCTGTCAGTGAAGATCTACAGTAACAGATACCTAACAATGTCTATTTTTGGACTTTTGTTAGACGTCTCTTAGACTTTCAACTACAGCCCAAATTTAGCCTTGTTTTAGACATGATGTCTTTGTTTAGATGTCTACTAGATGTCATTTAAACATCAAATCCTTGGTAGGGAGGCTTAAATTCACCAAACACCTTAAAATCTATAAATTTTAATCATAAAAAGTGTGTGCAGTTGTGTATCTCTACTTTAACGAAAGCACTTGGTTTATGCATTTTGTCCCTCACTACTTAGAAGACATCTAATAGACATCTAAACATAAACACCTTTGCTAATATAAGACTAAATTGGGCCTGTCAGTGAAGATCTACAGTAACAGACATCTAACAATGTCTATTTTTGTTCTCTGTGTCATGTCTGTTAGACTTTTAACGACAGCTTAAATTTAGTCTTGTTTTAGCTATGACAACCTTGTTTGGATGTCTAATAGATGTCATTTAAACATAAAATCCTTGGTAGGGAGGCTTAAATTCACCACATCTTAAAATCTATAAATCATAATCATAAAAAGTTTGTGCAGTTGTGAATCTCTACGTTTAC
The DNA here is from genome assembly GCF_052040795.2 of Danio rerio. Taxonomy (NCBI): domain Eukaryota; kingdom Metazoa; phylum Chordata; class Actinopteri; order Cypriniformes; family Danionidae; genus Danio; species Danio rerio. The sequence goes on from NC_141022.1 coordinate 8,516,203, forward strand.
TCATCCGCTTGGTTTGTGTATTTTAGCCACCATTACTTAAAAGACATTCAATAGACGTCCAAGCATAAACATCTTGGCTAAAACAAGACAAAATTTGGTCTGTCAGTGAAGGTCCACAGTAATAGATATCTAACAAAGTCTATTTTTGGACCTTTGTTAGACATCTATTAGACTTTCAACGACAATTTTAGCAATTTTGGCCAAATTTACCCCTATTTTAGCCATGATGTCTTTGTTTGGATGTCTAATAGATGTAATTTAAACATAAAATTCATGGTAGGGAAGCTTGAATTTACCACACATCTTAAAATCTATAAATTATAATCATAAAAAGTTTGTGCATTTATTTATCTCTACTTTAACTCAAGTACTTGGTTTGTGTATTTTGACCATCAGAACTTAAAAGACATGTAATAGACATCTAAACATAAACATGTTGGCTAAAACAAGGCTAAATTCTATCTGTCAGTGAAGAACTACAGTAACAGAAATCTAACAATGTCTATTTTTGGACTTTTGTTAAACGTCTATTAGACTTTCAATGACAGCCCAAATTTGGTCTTGTGTTAGCCATGATGTCTTTGTTTGGATGTCTAATAGATGTCATTTAAACATCAAATCCTTGGTAGGGAGGCTTAAATTCACCACATCTTAAAACCTCTAAATTATAGTCATAAAATGTTTGTACAGCTTTTTACTCAAGCTCTTGGTTTGTGTATTTTGTCTACCACTACTTAATAGACATCTAACAGACATCTAAACATAAACATCTTGGCCAAAACAAGGCTAAATTTGGCCTGTCAGTGAAGATCTACAGTAACAGATACCTAACAATGTCTATTTTTGGACTTTTGTTAGACGTCTCTTAGACTTTCAACTACAGCCCACATTTAGCCTTGTTTCAGCCATGATGTCTTTGTTTGAATGTCTAACAGATGTCATTTAAACATCAAATCCTTGGTAGGAAGGCTTAAATTCACCAAACATCTTAAAATCTATAAATTTTAATCATAAAAACTGTGTGCAGTTGTGTATCTCTACTTTAACGAAAGCACTTGGTTTGTGCATTTTGTCCCTCACTACTTAGAAGACATTCAATAGACGTCCAAGCATAAACATCTTGGCTAAAACAAGACAAAATTTGGTCTGTCAGTGAAGGTCCACAGTAATAGATATCTAACAATGTCTATTTTTGTTCTCTGTGTCATGTCTGTTAGACTTTTAACGACAGCTTAAATTTAGTCTTGTTTTAGCTATGACAACCTTGTTTGGATGTCTAATAGATGTCATTTAAACATAAAATCCTTGGTAGGGAGGCTTAAATTCACCACATCTTAAAATCTATAAATCATAATCATAAAAAGTTTGTGCAGTTGTGAATCTCTACGTTTACTCATCCGCTTGGTTTGTGTATTTTAGCCACCATTACTTAAAAGACATTCAATAGACATCCAAGCATAAACATCTTGGCTAAAACAAGACAAAATTTGGTCTGTCAGTGAAGGTCCACAGTAATAGATATCTAACAATGTCTATTTTTGGACCTTTGTTAGACATCTATTAGACTTTCAACGACAATTTTAGCAATTTTGGCCAAATTTACCCCTATTTTAGCCATGATGTCTTTGTTTGGATGTCTATAGATGTATATAGATGTAATTTAAACATAAAAATAATGGTAGGGAAGCTTGAATTTACCACACATCTTAAAATCTATAAATTATAATCATAAAAAGTTTGTGCAGTTATTTAAAACAAGGCTAAATTCTGTCTGTCAGTGAAGAACTACAGTAACAGAAATCTAACAATGTCTATTTTTGGACTTTTGTTAAACGTCTATTAGACTTTCAATGACAGCCCAAATTTGGTCTTGTGTTAGCCATGATGTCTTTGTTTGAATGTCTAATAGATGTCATTTAAACATCAAATCCTTGGTAGGGAGGCTTAAATTCGCCACATCTTAAAATCTATAAATTATAATCATAAAAAGTTGTGCAGTTGTGTATCTCTACTTTAACTGAAGCACTTGGTTTGTGTATTTTGACCATCAGAACTTAAAAGACATCTAATAGACATCTAAACATAAACATTTAGGCTAAAACAAGGCTAAATTTGGTCTGTCAGTGAAGATCTACAGTAACAGACATCTAACAATGTCTATTTTCGGACTTTTGTTAGACCTATTGTACTTTCAGTAGCTCAAATTTAGCCTTGTTTTAGGTATGATGTCGTTGTTTGGATGTCTAATAGATGCCATTTAAACATAAAATTCATGGTAGAAAATTACATTTTCGCTTCCATAACAACTGCAGATTAATACTCTCTCTCTGTTGGTTTGCTATGAGTGAATGATGCACAAAAGAAAGCCTCCTTAATCAATAATCCATTTCATTTGGAAGTACAGAGACATACTGAAATAAAAGTCTCAGCAACGTGTTACTAAGTCAAATGAACACTTCTTCAGAATAGAATTGTCCTGCAAAATATATTTATAGCAAATTATTTAAAAAAAAATCTGATTTATACGGAAATGTGGACTATTTTAGGCAAGTATATTATAATTAGATTACCTAAAATGTAATGTAATCCCTTACTTTACTAATTCAGTGAATGAGTAATTCAATTACAGTAACTAATTATGCCTATCACTGAAGATAACAGAGGAAAAAGCATGCTATGCTTTTATTCGTGTTATTGTGCAGTTTCTGTGGTGTTGTGAGCGGCTAATGCCTTGTTCTCGTCTGCAGACCATGGTGACCCCGCTGACGCAGAAGTACTTTGGCTTTGGCGAGCTGGGCAACAGTGTGATGTACAGCCTGTGTGGGGTGGAGGTAATTGCAGGTTTCTTCCTGGTGCGCTGGCTGAGCCGTGTGCTGGAGGACCGGGTGGTGCTGGCAGTGGGGCTGCTCATCTGCAGCGGGGCCTGTGTCTGGTGCCTCATCTTCCTGGCCAATCCACAGGGTGTGTTTCTGTGTATGTGTGTGTGCGTGGCAGACGGCCAGAGAAACTGGCATACACCTGGGCATGGACAGACACAATATGTCTGCTTAGTTTGCTGCCAGCTCGATGATATGCGTTATTAGTTTGGAACTGCTTTGATATCTATCTATCTATCTATCTATCTATCTATCTATCTATCTATCTATCTATCTATCTATCCATCCATCCATCCATCCATCCATCCATCCATCCACCCACCCACCCATCCATCCATCCATCCATCCATCCATCCATCCATCCATCTATCTATCTATCTATCTATCTATCTATCTATCTATCTATCTATCTATCTATCTATCTATCTATCTATCTATCTATCTATCTATCTATCTATCTATCTATCTACAAGAAAACAAATATTTTTATATTGCTTTAACCTATTTGAATAAGATAATCAGGTTTCTAGTGCATTTAAGAGATAAGAAGTTTAACTTATTATTTTAATCAGTTTAATTAATGTAAGTTGACATGACTAGAAAACTTCATTTGATTCAACTAAAACATTTTATGCAGCAGAAATTTACAGTCTGTCTGTTTGTCTGTCTGTCTAGTTATCTTTCCGTCTGTCTGTCCGTCCAACCCAGGCTCAAACTGAAAACGTACCTCTATATACATTTTTGTAGAGCGCCAAATATGTCCCAAGAGCTTTTTTTGTGCCGTCTTTGTTTTCGCAAATCCGCCAGAGGCCGTTGTGTATGCTTTTTCAGGTCTCCAATTTCTTTCATGAGTGCCATTCGCGCCTGCTGTATTTGTGTAAATCCACCAGAGACCACTGTCGACTGACTGACTGACTGACCGATCGAATGACCCACCCTCCTCCTTCCCTAAACCCAGCCAATAGTGTTTTCAAATGCATCGATTGACCCACCCACCCACTTCCCCAAACCCATCCAACAAGGTTTTCAAAAGCAATCCAGAAAAGCCATATTTACCACATTTTTTAATTTTACCACATTCTCACCCTGTTATTTACTTGTATATTGTATTTTTTGGATTCTGTTTTTGTCTTTCTGAAATCGTTCTTCACCGGACTTGAACGCCGTCGTCGTGGTCAGCTGCTCTCTGCATCTCAAGTCCGCCGATGTACATGGCGAGCTAACTGGACAAATTGGTAACTGCGAAAATGTTGTCCATGCGGAGGTAATCGGTCAGCTGCTAGCGTGAAAAAGAACAACATCATACTGCCATACGATTGGGCGACACAGTGGCGCAGTAGGTAGTGCTGTCACCTCACAGCAAAAAGGTCACTGGTTTGAGCCTCAGCTGGGTCAGTTGGCACTTCTGTGTGGAGTTTTCATGTTCTCCCCGTGGTATAATTAGGTAAATTGTCCGTAGTGTATGTGTGTAAATGAAAGTGTGTGGGTGTTTCCCAGTGATGGGTTGCAACTGTTGCTGCGTAAAAACATTTGCTGGATAAGTAAGCGGTTCATTCCGCTGTGGTGACCCCAGATTAATAAAGGGACTAAGCCGGAAAGAAAATGAATGAATGAAGTTTTTAGTTACAATATTCCCAAAATCATTCGGCATATATCTGCTGATTTTTTTTTTTTTTTTACAAAATTCTGCGCAGAAATGGAAAAAAATGCCTGCAGATTCTGTATGGCCTTACTGATAGGAAAATTAACTGTTCACAGTCTGTGATAATGAATAGCAATTATAGCAGCGGCTGGGCAACCGGAAACAACGCATCCGGTCTGGATCACCATATTTGTGAAATAGGCCTATTTTTTAAATATTTAAATGTGTGAAAATGCTAACTACATGCTAGCAATGTGACAAATATGGTATCAACATATTAATATGTGTTACACTGTCAGAAATAAAAGTACAAAAGTATCAGTGATGCATTTACCATTTCAAAAGATATACTTGTGTTCTTTTTAGATACAATATGGGCCAACTGGTTACACTACCTGACAAAAGTCTTGTCGTTGATTTCAGTTGTAAGAGCAACAAATTATAACTGGACTTCTAGTTGATCATTTGAAAAAGTGAGTGAAGGTGGATTTTTCTGACAAATCATCTGTTGGACTGTGAGAGATCTGCAGAGTAGATGGCAACATCAACAGCCTGAGGTATCAAGACATTAGTGCCCATCACATTACAAACCAAAGGAGAGGGCAAATTCTTCAGCAGGAGAGCGCTCCTCATACTTCAGCCTCCACATCAACGTTTCTGAAAGCAGTAGGTCAAGGTGCTTCAGAATTGGCCAGCCCAGTCACCAGTCATGAACATTATTGAGCATGTCTGGGGTAAGATGAAGGAGGAGGCATTGAAGATGAATCCAAAGAGTCTTGATGAACTCTGGGAGTCCTGCAAGAACGCTTTCTTTGCCATTCTGGATGACTTTATTAAAAAGTTATTTGAGTCATTGCAGAGATGTATAGATGCAGTTTTCCAAGGTCATTGGAGTCATACACAATATACACTCTTTTTCCAAGGCACCATGATTTTATATTCTACTGTACATTATTTCTGTTCAGTGACAAGACTTGTATCTAAGCAAAGTCAGACCTTATGTCCTAATTAAATCATTAAAAATCAAGGCATGATCATATTTTATTTTGGTAAAATAAACGTAACCTACAGGCCTTTGCCTTTCATATAAACCACTTCTGATACAAATTGATCAACTAAAAGTCAAGTTATTATTTATTGTTCCTAAAACATGGATAGGCAACAAGATATGAACCCAAATCTTTAGGTACAGCCCCAGTACAGCTTGTGTACCTTTATTTCTGAGAGTAGAAACATACTTACATGATAACAAAATCCTAAAATCTGCCATCAGCATGTTGACGCTGTGCTGAAGTGCTAACAGATTTGATCAGAGATTGTGTTCAGCTGTCTCCTGTTGACGTTGAAATGCTATTCTCCCTTTCATTCTCTACGGATTTGTCTTTTGATCAGGTGGTTTGGGGTTTGAGTTGTTCGAGTTTATCATCGGAGTGTTCCTGCAGTTACTGGGACTTCCTTTCGTTGCTGTGTCTCAGGTGTCCCTCTTTTCTAAGGTCACAGCTGAGAAAACACAAGGTAAGAAAAAGAAAAGTCCAAAGAGAAAACAAAATGAAACCCAAGAAAAAGACAGATAAGACCTTGAGTACAGTCATGTTTGTGTGAGGGTTACATTTTGTCACTGTTTAAATATTAAAAACTATGGAATAAAATCACTGTCATAAATATTTCATGCGTAAATAAAATTCACGCATCCGTAATTATAAAATTGTACAGAAAAGGAGTCGTAATTTTACGAGGGTACAATTCCAAAATCTGCGATTAGAACAGACACAGATACAACATTTCCTTTGTCTGTTTGATTATAACTGATAAATTTATGATGGGTGTACTTTACAAACACGAAACACAGTTTCACCAGGGACACGAAGTCCTGATTACGAGTACGAATCAAACAGCGACACTCCACTGTCAAAATTACGTCACCGCTGTCACAGCACCTGCTGGGCGCTCAGAGTATATATATATATATATATATATATATATATATATATATATATATATATATATATATATATATTATATATAAATCCTTAATATATTATATATATTTTATATGTAAAGATATTTGCGTATTGCTCTACATCTTGTGTGTAGTGTGTAAGCCAGGCGCTCTTTCCGGCAGACAATTTGTTGTCGCCGACTTTGTTCTGGTCTAAAGAACAGACTATTTACAGTTTCTCAAAATAGCAACGTGCCAAAACAATGCTGCTTTTTTAGACCAGAACGCATATGGGCGCACATTTAAGCACAAATGCAATTGCTATTTAAACAGTGTGGCACAACACCCATCGCGTCGCGCCTTGCGCCACATTGCGCCGGGTGTATGATAGGGCCCACTGACTTAATCAACAGATGTCATGTTATAGTTAACAGTGTTCAGTGATTCACTCATACTACGCTCGCTGCCTGTAATGTGAAACACAGTGAAAATGGACCTCATTAAGTCTCAACCTTTATAACAGCTCATGACGGACATTTCTCTAAGAAGGAATAACAATACTCTTACCTGAGACGCTGTGTGGGGGCTCTGAGCGCCCAGCAGGCGCGCCGTTGTGATCGATGGCTCTCGCTTGTTTATTAATGCCTGTGACAGCGGTGACGTAATTTTGACAGTGGAGTGTCGCAGTTTGATTCGTACTCGTAATAAGGACTTTGTGTCCGTGGTGAAACTGTATTTCATGTTTGTAAAGTAAACTCATTGTAAATTTATCAGTCATATACAAACAGACAAAGGAAATGTCGTATCTGTGTCTGTTCTAGTTACAGATTTTGGAATTGTACCCTTGTAAAATTACGAGTCCGTTCCGTTTTACTGTATTATTTTATAAATACCAATGCGAGAATTTTATTTACACACAAAATATTCATGACAGTGATTTTATTCCATAAAAAACCACATGCAGATTCTAATGATTGTGTATTTTGTGCGTCTTCAGGCTTTAGTCAGGGCGTGCGGCGGTCAGTTGGGGGTCTCGCCACCATTCTTGGTCCCCTGTGGGCAGGGGGTCTAATAGGAAATTTATATGTGATGTTGGGTATGATGATGCTTCTGCTGACCCTCATCATGGTGAGTCAACAGACCCGTTATGACAGAAGATTTTTCCGGTGTGCCATCATAACACACAACATTGACCACCTCAATTAAGGTTACATGTCTCGCTATGTGCAAACAGTGTCTATTATAGATCCAGTCAACTGAGCAAAAAATCTATATTACAGGAGATTGTTTGGCCATTAGGATGTGTGGCTTTTTTCTTCCAAAAGGGTGATTTAGACATATAGGAAATGCTAGATTTGAACAGTTTAGACAGAAAATAGGTTACTTTTTAAGTATTAAGAAATGGAATTGTGCAATCTTAAAATGTAATTTTAACTTCACATAAGTAGCAGTTTTAGATCTTTCGCTTTAAATGTGTTTAAAAGGATTAATATAACAAAGTCAATAGCCCCTTTCACACATACAGACCTTTCCGGAAAGGTTGTATGTGTGAACAGGTCCTTTTTGAAAATACCGGTAAATTCGTTCTGGCTATTTTCCGGAAAGAGAAGTTGTAACATTACCGGCAATTTGCCGGAATGCTGCGCTGTGTGAATGCAGAAGGAAGATTCCCGTAATAAGCGCGTGCACGTCTAGAACGTATTGACGTGAGACGTCTGCTTTAGCCAATCACAACAGTCAGACGCATTTACGTCCGCGCGGTTTGTGAGGATAAAAGCCTTTGAATATTTTTCCAGACACATTTAGCTGCTAGAAGTTAGTCAGATAACGTTTATATGTTCTTCTTAATGCCAACTGTGTAAATAATCATCAATGAGATGCTTATGATAAGCCGTTGTTTGTTTACGTTCGTGTGCCTGTGAAACAGCCTGTGAGCGCCTGCACACGCACATATTATGAACATCTCGACATGCGAAAGTGATCCTGAGAAAGTTGTTCACAATATTGATCATCCACAGAGTTTGTAATTTAGTCAAATGTTTACAAATACAAGCGCAGCCGTTTAAAGCTCATTTGTGGTGAATGATGTCAGAATTTACCGGTATTTTGGAATGGATGTATGAATGCTCTTTTCCGGAAAATTTCCGTAACGTCCTCGCTTGTGTGAACAGCGCTTTTTTGAATATACCGGTAAAGTCGTTCCGGAAATTTTCCAGATATTTACCGGTATCACTGTGTGAAAGGGGCTATTGTCATGCTATGCTGTAATCCAGTGGTTCCCCACCTTTTTTTGCCTGAGACCTTCTTTTACCTTGGAAAATATTGTGAGGCCCCCTCCACATTTAATGATATTACCGCTTATAAAAGTTTGCAGTCATGATGACAAAAAAATGTTGTTTTCAAACAAATGATATGTTCATTACTATATCTAGATATGTTTATGCACAAATAATAGCCTAATGTAAAATATAAAGCAAAACATTAGTAGGCCATTTGTAACTGAAAAGCATAAGCCTTTGGCCTTTAAATTGGCCCTATTTGAAATTCAATAACAAAAACATCAGTATTCACACTGGAAAAAACTATATAGGCCATTACAATTTAATACTTGCATGTTATTTGTTATGATGAGGGAAGGTGTTTAATAGGTTGCTAGACGACCATTTACAGTTTACTCAGAGGATGACAAGCTGAAAAGCATTGCTGTCGCTCTGATACAAGTTTTATTTGTGGAGAAAAGTACAAAGCACTGTAGTGTTGGTGTGTTCTGTGTTTGTCTGAGAAAACTAATCTAACTAAAATGTGAATATTCCATACAAGCTGAAGCTGATCAGTCAATTCTTGTCATGTGACTTGCGGTTTGTTCGCAGCCCGGAGGTTCATTGGTGCGATGGCGTCACGCCACTTGTTTGTGCAAACTGCGCACCTCCATTGGAAACAACAAACTTGTGCAAACTCTAGAAATATGCGATATGCCCCTATAGACCGCCATCATTTGTGATCTCCATTAGTTGATCTTGCACAGACATGCTTAATTTACCTGATTTGTTGACAAATGCATTCCTTGGCAGTTCCTTCACTTGGCCTTTTCCCCTTGGCAAAGAAACTTTCCAAGGATGTCTGTTTCCCACTTATTTTGATTGTTAAATTTGGGCGCTAAAGTGACCGAGATGTAAGTGACAGAACTTGGTGATTTATCAAAATAAAAGACTTTTCAAAATAAAAGATCTTTCAGACTTTACCCTACTGAAAAAAACCTGCTTAAACCAGCCTAGGCTGGTTGTCTGGTTTTGGCTGGTCAACCAGTCTTGTTTTGGAGGGTTGTTGGCCACTTCCAGGCTGGTTTCCAGCCATTTCCAGCCTGGTCTTAGCTGGTCAGGCTGGGAGATGACCTGTTAAAACCAGCTTGACCAGCCTAGCCAGGCAGGGAGCCCAGCCAAAACCAGCTATGTCCAGCTTAAACCAGGCTGGTTAACCTAATTAACCCAGTTAAGCCTTTAAATGTCACTTTAAGCTGGATAGAAGTGTCTTGAAAAATATCTAATAAAATATTATTTACTGTCATCAAAGCAAAGATAAAACAAAATACGTTATTAGAAATGAGTTATTAAAAGTATTATGTTTAGAAATGTGTCGAAAAAAATCAGAAACAGAAATTTGGGGAAAAATAACAGGGGGCTATAATAATAATAATTCTGACTGTAAGTGCAATCCTTCTTTTTTACATTCTATATATGAAATATTGGCAAACATATCATTAAATCTGAATAAAAACATTGCAAATGTGGCTTACATCTGTGTATAGAAGTGATGCCATGCTGCTTTTCAGTAAATGTTGAGCCTTACTGCCATGTGATCGGAGGACAATCTCATGGACTGCAGGCTTTAAATTAGATGAAATGCTCAGGAACCACAAAAAACATGGGCATAATCTAAAGGATAATGTGAGCAAAAGGATTATTAGTATTGTAAACGTGCAAAAAAGAAATATAGAAAAACCTATCAACAGGCTTGCAATTTTTATGTAAAAAAGTTTTCTATTTGTATAATAATAATAAAAAAACACATTATATAAAAAAAACTTAAATAAAGTTTCATTATTTAACAAATGTCTGCTATAACACAACATGTTAAGTTTGTGTTAGCATTTTAGTACACAGTCAGTTATTATGTATGCAGTATGTACACTTTGTTTTGATTTGCATGTAAAATGATTCTGTAACACTGAGACTTACGGTTGACTTGCTCTGGTCAGATCATGATGGTGTTGTCCTATGAGAAGCTGGTGGAGCCGCCCAGGGTGGAGCACGCACAGGATTCAGAGAATGGAGGATAAACAGCATCTTTCATTCAACAGGGAACCAGGTCAGACACTGAAAATAAGGACATGTAATGTATTTTTGCATGACTCGAGAATTGGAGAAAAAATCATCTTGATGTCAACTCATGGCTCAAACAATATTATTTATAGTATTGATTATAATTAGTAATTAATAATTAATTAGTAATATATAGAATCGATTCTATTTAAGTAATGGAAATTTAGTAAAACATTGTGCAAATGAGGAAAACTAATTTTAACTTGTACTTAAATTGCAAAAGACCATGAAATAAGTGGGATAATCAATGGCTTGCTGATTTTAAATGCACTCGCTCGCGCATCAGGTGGCTTTTCACTTCCACGTCATGCATTTAAAATACTTTAACGCACAGCAAACTGCTTATTATCTCTTATGATTTGACCCTCCTCACAAACACAAAAATAAATTAATAAATTTCTTGTCACCTTAGTTCCTTTATTAATCTGGGGTTGCCACCGTGGAATGAACCGCCAGCTTATACAGCATATGTTTTATGCAGGGATGCAGGGAAACAACCATACACACTTTTACACACCCAAACACTACGGACAATTTAGCTTATTCAGTTCACCTATACTGCATGTCTTTGGGCTGTGGGGGAAACCAGAGCATCCGGAGGAAACGCAAACGCAGGAAGAACATGCAAACTCCACACAGAAATGCCAACTAACCCAGTTTAGGCTCGAACTAGCAACCTTCTTTCTGTGAGGCGGCAGCACTACCTACTGCGCCACTGTGTCGCTAAGCGTATAACTAATCATTTAATTAAAAATGAGACTAAAAATAAACATGTGTTGTACAAATTATGTTAAATTTCTACATTTAGCATCATCAGCAACAGTAGTGGGAACAGTGAATTTTTCACAGTACTGAATATTTTACAATTAATTTTTATTTAGCTGATTATTTCTTCATTTTAATTTTCAATAAAATTACATGTTCTAAGTTTTGTTTTTTTACAAGCGAAAGTTTCTTGCAGTACTGTTTTTGTAATAAATGGAAAGCAAATTAGATGTCTCCTCCCTTTTTTGGTGGATCAGAAAAATGGTCCAACCCGTGACTAAAATGCCACAATGTGATCCCAGCTGTGAGATTTGTGTTCAGTTACACCACTAGTATTTATATTTAGTTAACCACACCAAGATTACCGAGGCTTGTCAATGCATATATGACATTTCATAAGGGTCTAAATAGAAATAACAATATGTCGGCTATTTTCGTTTATCATAAATGTTTACCAATGTAATATGAAATTACATATAAAGATGTATTTACATTTCCCAGTGTTGGGTTGCAGCTGGAAGGGCATCCTCTGCATAAAACATATGCTGGATAAGTTGGCGGTTCATTCCGCTGTGGCGACCCAAGATTAATAAAGAGACTAAGGTGAAAAAGAAATACTCTTCAGATACAATTCATATACATGTATGCGTCCGCTTCAGTTTTCTCTTGTTTTATATTAGTAATTCTTTCATAAGTAGGCCTGATATTTTTAAAAGCATACCGAAGTGTACCTCTTCGCAAGAATTTTAAAAATAGACCCATCATGGCATTATGAATTCCACCTATAAAGAGAAAAACTCACTGCGTTCATTAGCATTTCCACTGTGTACAGTCTGGATTAGCGTGACTGTGACATAATGTCATTTGAAAACAGACCGAAATTCCTGTCATAACTTTTATTTTGTGTGAGCCAACTGAATTAATCTAATTCAGACTCCTGCTACGCAGCTTTAAGCCACAATAATGAAACAAATAAAGAGCAAAATGTGGAGCTGAGTGCTAAAAGTGGGCCACTGAATGAGAAATGCTATTATCCGCAAGCGACAGTCAACAACACATTCTCTCTGCGGCACGACAAAAAAAGGCTGTCATTGGTTAAATGAATCTATCTGTGTGATTTTTGATATTTCAGCACAGAGCAGGAGCCCCTCTTCTCTGCGGTGTGTCTGCCAAAGTTTAGCGCTCGTGTGGGGCTGTGCAGAGCAGATGCTGGAGCAGTGGGAGAGCAGAGACCCTGCCAGAGCTAGCAGACCGCGAACAGCGAGACAACACACACATGCACACACACACACAAACCATTTGGAATAAACATAGCCTTCATTCTCAAATATTTCGATTATTTTTTTTGCCCATTTTTTTTATTGTTACCCCTCATCATTTGTGAATTAATTGTTAATTATAGTGTATTTACTGAGTGACACTTTTAATGTAAATGTCATATGATTGGAGGGTCCCCTGATACAGTATGTATTTTTTAATAAATAAACACATGATGGCGCTATTGTCACTTATTGAGATCCACACACTGAACAACTGCAGGACTTTCTGTCTTTGTATGTGTGTGTGTGCGTGTGTGTGTGCGCTCGAGAGAGAGAGAGAGAGAGAGAGAGAGAGAGAGAGAGAGAGAGAGAGAGAGAGAGAGAAAATGATAAAGGGAAAGACACTGAGTTTCTCGAAAACAAATGATTCATGCAATTATTCTACACAGATCATTGGTCATTTCTTTGGATATTTACTCATCTTAAGAAGGAAATTGAATATTTATGTCTCCTCTGGTGCACGCAATATGCTTTTTGTAGATTGTTTTGAAATAGTATTACTGTAAACTCATTAAAATCTGTGTTTACCACATACAAGAGCTTTAAATTAATGAATCAACACTGACATCATTGTGCCGTATTGTCATTCAGTTAAGCTGCTTTCGCTGAGGTGTCCTTATATAACCCGTTCTTCAATTCTTTAATGTTAGAAATAGCTACATTATCGTTGATATTTTATTCATGCATCTTAAATATTTTACTGCCATTTTGGATTGTTGTTATGATGGGCCATTTCTGCTGAGTTCAGTGACGTTTCATCTGTAGCAAGGTATCCAGCAAACTGTTCCTCCATTAATGGGCATTTAATGTGTAACCTAGATGTCTAACTGCTATTTGCATAATATTACAAATAATATAGTTAACAAGTAAACAATTTCCTGCTGAAAAAACAGCTAAGACCTGCCAGCCGGACCAGCTAAGATCAGCCTGACCAGCTAAAACCACCCAAAATCAGCCAGCTGGACCAGCTAAGTCCACCCTGACCGACTAAAACCACCCAAGATCAGCCAGCCTGACCAGCTGAAACCACCCAAGATCAGCCAGCCTGACCAGCTGAAACCACCCAAGATCAGCCAGCCTGACCAGCTGAAACCACCCAAGACCATCCTGACAAGCTAAAACTAGTTAAAACCAGCCTGACCAACTAAAACCACCTAAGATCCGCCTGTCTGACCAACTAAGTCCAGCCTGACCAGCTAAAACCACCTAAGATCAGCCAGCTTGATCAGCTAAAACCAACTAAGACCAGCCTGGCAAGCTAAAACCAGCCTGAACCAACTAAGACCAGCTAAAAAGTGGCCAAAACCCCTTTAAAACCAGCTTGACCTGCTAAAACCAGCTAAGACCAGCTTGACCAGCTAAAATCAGCGAAGACCAAACTGACCAACTAAGACCAGCTAAAAAGCGGCCAAAACCAGCCTGACCAGCTAGGACCAGCTTTGCCAGCTAAGACCAGCTTGACCAGTTAAACCAACTAAGACCAACCTGACCAACTAAGACCAGCTAAAAGTTGGGCAAAACCCCCTCTAAAACCAGCCTGACAAACCAGCTAAGACCAGCCTGGGAAACCAGCTAAAACCAGCTTGAGTGACCACACTGTAAAACCCAACAGTCAACTTTGCCAAATGAAATGAGTGTAGTTAACTCAAAATTGACTGAAAGTTAATTCTACTCATTTGAAAAGAGTTTTGAACTCAGTGTTGAAGGTATTAAATACCTTATTACTTCAACTTAAATGGAATAAGTTCCCCTTCGGGGGGAACTTCAGCACTATAAGTGGATTTGATTGTAAAATCCACGCATTGGGAGGTTCGGTTCAGAAGCTACTCGTCTGAAAGAGTATTGAACGGGCCAATTAAGAATGAATTGGCAGCGCAAGCCTGCGCAGGTGAGCGGCATAAGCAATCAACTGAGTATATAAGCTCACCTGGCGCCAGCAGACACTATCCTTTTCGCTTCAGAGACTTTCTGATCGAGTCGATGAGGGTTCCTCCTGCTGTGACCAGCGATTCTGAGCGAACGAGAGCATTCTCCCGGTCCAGAGTGTGTACACGCAGTGGCAGACGGTCGAGCTGGGTTTCTCCCTTGCCTGGCGTTCTTTGGGTCCGGTCCTCCAGAGCGGTGCGTATAAAGTTGCAAACTTCACAGAAAGAGCAACACAGTCGTGCAGCACGTCCTTATCAGGACGCCGCTCCGACTGTGCGTTTCTGGATGCGGTGGTTTCCTGTCCTCGGATGATGGGCGCGGGCACTGCGTTACATGTCTGGGGGTCCAGCATGTTAATGCGCTGCTCGCGGGCAGTTCATGTCGTCATTGCGGTGCCATGACTGTTGCGCAAGATCGCGGTTAGCCTTTGCAAAAGGGCGAACCACCCCAGTTGTCCCCTGCTCTGCAGCGGGCACTCGGGCAGATCTGAGGGTTTCAGCGAGAGATAATCCGTCGCCCACGGGCCCGCGGACCTCCCGCTCCTCTAAGCGCTCCATCCAAGCTTCGGGCAGGGGAAGCGATCCGTCTAACAGATGGTAGCCCTTACGCCCGATGACACCGGAGACCAGATGTCCACCGCGGCATCGGAGGGTGGGCTTTCATTGTCCGATGATGATCCAGACCCGCTCGCCCCCTTCGGGCTGGTGAGCGCTGTCACTACGGATCCTGAAACGGACATGTTAGCCGTGCTTTCCCGGGCTGCTTCGGCCGTGGGTTGGAGATGGTTTATCCCCCAGCTCCGCGGCCGGACCGACTAGAGGGGCGTTCCCTTCTTCCCGGAGGTGCACAGTAGGCTCACGCGGTCTTGTAAAGCACTTTTTTCTGCTCGTGCTGCGTGTTCCTCCACCCTAACCACTCTTGACGGTGAAACAGCCAGGGGGTATGTGGCGATTCCTCAGGTTGAGTGCGCGATGGCGGTAAATCCGCGCGGCGCCTCTTCTTGGCGGGTTCGCCTCGTCTCCCATCCAAAGCCTGTAAGTTATCTACCTCCCTCGGAGCTAGAGCTTACATAGCTGCGGGCCAGGCTGCTTCCGCCTTGCATGCGATAGCCACCTACCAGCGCTACCAAGCGCAGGCGCTGGCCGAGCTGCACGAGGGTGGGTCCAACCCAGGCTTACGAGCTTCGCACCGCCGCCGACTTAGCTCTTCGGACTACTGAGTCCGCTGCGTGTGCGTTGGGGAGGACGATGTCCACATTAGTGGTCCAGGAGCGCCACCCCTGGCTGATATGCGCAAAGTCGACAAAGTCCGCTTTCTTGACTTCCCCATATCCCCAGCCAGGTTCGGCGACACTGTCTGTGAATTCACCCAGGAATTCAAGGCGGTGAGAGAGCAGTTGGTGGGTGATGTCTTATCGGCGGTCCGTAGCCCGCTCCGCCCGCCGTGCCATTCATACCTGCTCCTCGCCGAAGGCGCCCGCCTACGAGAGCTGCTCCGCCCCCGCACACGCCTTCGGCGAAGCGAGCGCGTCGGGCACCTCGGAAGCAGGCAGCCCCCCTGCCCAGAACGCCGCTAAGTCCGGCAACGGACCGCGAAGCGCCCCTGGGACAGGCCATCTGGAGAAGAGGGAACTTGCTCTTTCCCCGCTGGAGGGCGGGGCCCCATTTCCAACGGCACTTTTTACTGCCATGAAAACATTATGAAAGGGCACTTTTCACTTCCCCAGATGTGACAGCCCGAAATCTGCCAGTCTGGGACGCTATGCTTTCTAGCTTGCAGATTCGGTGCGTTTCGCCAGTGGCTCACGAGCGCTGGGAGGACGGTCTCCTTTCTCCCACCCCTCGAGCCTCCCCTCCGGAGCTCGGGTTTGGAGTGAGAGCAAATATCTCACCTCCAGCTTTTCCGTGGGACCCGCGAGCTTCCCGGATCAGCACACCCACTCCGCGCTGCCCCACTGCTGGTACGTCAGCGATTGTAGCGATGAGTCCATTAGCGAGAGCTCTGCCTGCCTGGTTAGCGCGGGCCAGCTCTTCGCGGTGGCTCATACGCACAATCAGACTCGGCTATGCGATTCAGTTCGCGAAACGGCCCCCCAAGTCACGGGTGTGTATTCACCAGGGTCAGCCCCCTGTCCGCCCCTGTCTTGCGAGAGGAGATTGCTGTCCTCCTGGCGAAGGATGCAATCGAGCCGCTCCCTCCAGCCGAGATGGAGAGCGGGTTTTACAGCCCACGCTTCATCGTGCCCAAAAAGAGCGGTGGATTACGGCCAATCCTAGATCTGCGCGTTTTGAACCGCTGCCTGCACAAGCTGCCGTTCAGAATGCTCACGCAGAAGCGCATCATCCGGTGCGTTCGTCCTCTGGGTTGGTCTGCAGCATTAGACCTGATGGACGCGTATTTCCATGTCTCCACTCTTCCTCGCCACCGACAGTTTCTGCGGTTTGCGTTTGAAGGTCGAGCTTGGCAATACAAAGCCCTCCCCTTCGGGCTCTCTCTGTCTCCGCGGGTCCTCACCAAGCCCGCGGAGGGTGCCTCAGCGCCCCTTCGGCTCGCGGGCATCTGCATACTCAATTTCTTACGACTGGCTGAATTTGCCCTCTCTTTGATTATGCACAGAGTTGATTATGCACAGAGACAAAGTGCTCTGGCACTTCCACCTGTGGGGGTTTCAGGTCAACCGAGAAAAGAGCAAACTCGCCCCCGTGCAGAGGATCTCTTCTCTCGGGCTGGAGCTGGACTCGGTCACCATGGCAGCGCGCCTCTCCGGAGAGCGCGCTCAGCTGATGCTGTACTGTCTGAGAGAGCTCGACAGTAAAACAGTGGTCCCACTGAAACTATTTCAGAGGCTCCTGGGGCATATGGCATCCGCAGCCGCTTCATGCCGCTCGGATTATTCTATATGAGACCACTTCAGCACTGGCTTCACGATCGAGTCCCCAGACGCGCATGGCACGCGCGCGCACACCGAGTCTCTGTTACTGTGCTGTGTCGCCGCGCCCTCAGCCCTTGGAGCGACCCCTCGTTCCTACAGGCCTGGGTGTCTCTAGAACAGGCGTCCAGTCTTGTTGTCGTTTCAGCAGACGCTTCCAACACGGGCTGGGGGGCTGTGCGTTGCGGGCATGCGGCTGCGGACCTGTGGAAAGGTACCCAGTTGCATTGGCATATCGCTTGGAGCTGTTGGCAGTGTTCCTCGCTCTCCACCGTTTTTTTCCGGTGCTGGAGCGGCAACACGTGCTGGTCAGGACGGACAGTACGGCGGCGGTGGCGTATATCAGCCGTATAGGGGGTATGCGCTCTCGCCGCATGTCTCAGCTCGCCCGCCGTCTGCTCCTCTGGAGTCATCCGCGGCTGAAATCGCTGCACGCCATTCATATTCAGGCAAGCTCAACCGTGCAGCCGATGCGCTCTCACGGCAGCCTTGCGTCCTGGAGCATGGAGACTCCACCCCGAGTCTGTTCAGCTGATATGGGCGCGATTCGGGGAAGCCCAGATCGATCTGTTGCTTCCCCCGAGATCGCTCATTGCCAGTTGTTCTTTCCCTGACCGAGCGCTCTCGGCACGGATGCACTGGCTTACAGCTGGCCTCGGGGCACGCGCAATACGCGTTTCCCCCAGTGAGCCTGCTCGCGCAGTTACTGTGCATGGTCAGGGAGGACGAGGAACAGGTTGCTGGTTGCGCCCCTCTGGCTCAACCGGACCTGGATGTCAGAGCTCTCCCTCGCGATAGCCCTCCCCTGGCAGTCCCTTCGAGAGAGCACCTACTCTCTCAGGGACAGGGCACCACCTGGCACCCTCGCCGATCTTTGGAGATTTTAGACGCGAGGAAGACTTAGGTAACCTCCGATTGCGGTGGCTAATACCGTCACTCGGGCTAGAGCCCCCTCCCCGAGCGCGCCTATGCCCTGACGTGAAGTCTATTCACTGAATGGTGTGTCTCTCGCTGAGAAGACCCCCGTAATTTGCCAGATCAGCGTTGTGCTTTCTTTACGCCGAGAGAAGCTGGAGAGCAGGCTGTCGCCCTCCACACTCAAGGTTACGTGGCTGCCATCTCCGCTCTCATAACGCGGTGGCTGGCAGCACCGTGGGAACGCATAACCTCATCATCCGGTTCCTCAGGGGCGTTAAGCGAATTAATCCACCCCGCCCCCTCTCATGCCCTCTTAGGATCTCGCCCTCGCTACACAAGCCGCGTCAGATCCCTTCGATCCTCGACTCAGTATCTTTCTGTCCCTGAAGACAGCTCTGCTGGTCGCGTTGATATCGATTAGAGGGTCGGGGACCCGGAGGCATTTTTCGGTCAGTGACTCGTGCCTGTAATTGGGCTGGCTTCTCTCACGTATGAGACCCCGCCCGCGATATGTGCCCAAGGTTCCTACCACTCCGTTTTAATACGAGGTAGTGAGCCTGCAAGCGCTGCCCTCGGAGGAGGCAGACCCAGCCCTTATTTATTGTCCAGTTCGCGTTTTGCGTATTATCCGGAACGCACTCAGAGTTTAGATCATCTGAGCAGCTCTTCGTCTGTTATAGCGGTCGGCAGCAGGGAAGTGCCGTACCGAAATAAGTTCCCACTAGATTGTGGATGCCTTCTTTCACTATCAGAGCCGAGATGAGCCGCGTCCCCCGAGAGCGCGTGCGCACTCCACTCGGAGCTTCGCATCCTCTCGAGCGCACGCACGCGGCGCCCCTCTAACAGACATCTGTAGAGCTGCGGGCTGGGTGACACCCAACACATTTGCAAGGTTTTACAATCTGCGAGTGGAGCCGGTTTCCTCAAGGGTATTAGGTAACCCTTGGTGATTGAGGAAACAATTCGGTAGGGTGTTGAAACACGCTTGCTGCGTCATTTTCCCTAACACGGAGATACGTGCGCCTTTTTATCTGTCAGTAAAGTTCCCCGTCAGGTGAGCCCTGCAGATTCCTCCGTGGCCCCCAGCACTGACTCAGCGGAGGAGTCACTTGCTGGCCCACTACGTTGTAGGTCTGCCCGCTGGTCAGCCCGCGTTTTGGGTAAAGGTGCCTGCTATGCGTGGTCCCCACTAGGCGATCCCATATGCTTATTCAGCCACGGTTAAGTCCCCCCCCTGGGCGGACCCGTGTCTTCCCTCCCCGCTAACCACTCCTTTGCTATGCGTACTCCCCCTTTTTAGGGCTAGTCCATATGTAAATTCTGCCATCTATCCCCCCTTGGGTAACGGATGGCCTCCGCAGCGTCCTCCCTATCGGGATTGCACGCTTCCCAACGTACTGTCGTATTTTCCTAGAATTATCTAGATGCTCACGACTTCCCAAAAAATATATATAAATCCGTAAAACTTCTGTTGAAGTAGGATAAATTAGGGCCAGGGACACGTTGGAGGACCGCGCCCCCCATGATGTGGGTGCGTCACGCTTGCTTGACTATCTCCTCATCGGGGGTGTTGGTAAGGTGCAGTCATTATGGCGCTTTCAATGGGCTCCCAATGCGTGGATTTTACAATCAAATCCACTTATAGTGCTGAAGTTCCCCCCGAAGGGGAACGTTCGAGGTTACTAAAGTAACCCTTCGTTCCCCGAGGAGGGGAACGGAAGCACTATACTCCGTCGCCATAATGACTGTCCCTTAGCTGTTGAAAGTCTCTTCAGCTTAAAAAGGATAGTGTCTGCTGGCGCCAGGTGAGCTTATATACTCAGTTGATTGCTTATGCCGCTCACCTGCGCAGGCTTGCGCTGCCAATTCATTCTTAATTGGCCCGTTCAATACTCTTTCAGACGAGTAGCTTCTGAACCGAACCTCCCAATGCGTGGATTTTACAATCAAATCCACTTATAGTGCTTCCGTTCCCCTCCTCGGGGAACGAAGGGTTACTTTAGTAACCTCGAACGTTCACAGTACACTTATAGATTAGATTTTTTTTTACTCAAATGGTTTGTTCACTGGTTTAAGCTGTTTTATTTCAGTAGGGCTAATGCATGCTAATAGAAGCTAATGGTAATAGAAACTGTTTGACAACAAACATTCTACAAAATAACCAACCATACCCCACCATTAACAATCTCATGTTATACCAAACATAAAGTATAGCCTACTTTTTACATATAAAAATATGGTTCATTAAATGTATTTTAATAATATGTTGTTCTTATTAGTATTATTAAGAATCACACTTTTTATAATACTTCTTTGTGTCAGGGTTCTTTATTTCCCGCCTTTTTGTTTTTCAAATGTGTAACAGTCAAGCACCTCGTTACTGATTTTCTAGAGCTCCACCATTCAATCAAACAGATCAACTCTCTCTGTCAACTCTCTCTCATCAGGTAAATGATTTAATTCTTACAATGTCTTTACATTTTAGCTTTGAAGATGACTACTTTTCAATCACTCACATATTTAGTATTTTCTTTTTTGATTTCATTGATTACAGTTACAAAAAAATAAAAATAATAAAATTTAGAAGATGCTATTTGAAGCTACCCAGCAGGCACAGGGCGTCAACATGACGTCAGATTGATGTTGTACCCAACGTCATTGGACTTTGCATTTTGAGTAGAAATGAAAATTGGGTTGACGTCAGAACCCAACATCAGGGCGACGTCCAAATCCAACACCGGACAAACATTATATTTTGGTTATTTTCCAATGCAACCTAAAAACAACAAAATATCAATTTCTAATGATGTAACAGATTGACAATGCGTGGATGTTACCAATAAAACGCCAATTAGATGTTGGATGTAGATTGCCATACCTGACAAATAAATGTTTAAATTAAATTAAATTGACGTCAATATGACGTTGGTTAAAGATGTTGGCTTGACGTTGCATTTTGGACGTTGGACTTTCAAACAAAACCTAAAATCAACAAAATATCAATGTAATTTCACGTCGTTATTGGATGTCAAATAACATTTTCTTTAGACCTAAATCTACAACCAAGACTCATTCTAAAAACATACATTTCTGCAGACCGCGAAATACATCCCAGGATGTATGTTTTTTTGCAGTTTTTGTTGTCTCGAATCCACGAGAGGTTGCTGTGTATGCTTTTTGAGATCTCAAATTTCTCTCGCGAATGCTATTTGTCGCTGCTGTTCTCGCGTAAATCCACCGGAGGCCGCTGTATTTGACTGTTTGACTGACTGAATGACTGACTGAACGATCGAATGCACCCTCCTTCTTCCCTAAACCCAACCAACTTTATTGACTGACCCACCCACCCACTTCCCTAAACCAAACCAACAGTTTTCAAAAGAAATCCAGAAAAAGAAAAGCCCTCGTCTGATTTCTACCACGTCTTTAGATTTTACCACATTCTCAGCCTGGTATACTTGTTTATTTTATTTTTTGGATTCTGTTTTTGTTTTACCTGCTTTCTTGTTTTACCGTTCTTCACTGGATTCGAACCCATCGTCATGGTCTATATTGTAAATCTAATATTAACGTCTTCTGATGTTGCGTGTCTGCTGGGTAAACACTGATTTTTATGGTTGCTTGTAATTGAACAGATCACCCTAAACCTGCAATGATTATCCTATAAAACCATGAATGTTGGTAATAGAGCTACATAAGCAATTCATACAATGCCTAAAAAAATTTTTCAATTTAAATGATTTAAACCTAAAACATTTACCATTCCTCTAGTAATTTTTATAATGAAAACAATTAATTCGAACCAAGATATGCAAAAGAATTGCAGTCCTGTGTCAGTATATATTTGTTTGACTTGTTTATAATCTTGCCCACACACAACTGTTTTGTGTCCTTGCCGCTGGCTAGGCCGCATGTTGATCCTTAATAAACAAAAATCATTCAACAAATATTGGTATTCAATGTCCGTGAACCCAAAGCATGAAATTAAGCATAAATAGACTATTATGCCTTGAGCTTTTCTTATATATGCGCTGGGTTTAGTTCAGTTTTTGACCCATAGACTTGACAGTGCATATGGGTCAAGAAACTCTGGCTAGCCTATTAGTCTAAGACAACCCGTCTTATTAAAATAATTGGAAAAGCCATTCGGGTGGCTGATCTAAATCTGACATATTATTACACTATCACTTTCAGCTACCAAGTAGGCTCTGCCCACAAAACACATTATTACCAAAGCGGTCTGTTGACTTCCAATTAAAGTCGATTAGAAACAGGTTGGTTACCAAAATTTTTTGAAACAACTTTGGTAACACGTTATATGAAGCATGTATCTATAATGGATTATACGTTCATTCATAATGTATAATACGTTCATTTTCCTTTTGCTAAGTCCCTTTATTCATCGAAGGTCACCACAGAGGAACAAACCGGCAACTTATCCGGCATATGTTTTACACAGCGGATGCCCTTCCAGCCGCAACCCAGTACTAGGAAACAACCCTATTCTGTACACTCATTCACACCCACACTCATACTCTACGGCCAATTGTAGCTCATCCAATTTACCTATAGTTGAAGTCAGAATTAGTAGCCCCCCTGAATTATTAGCCCCCCTGTTTATTTCCCCCCCATTTTCTGTTTAACAGAGAGATTTTTTTTAGCACATTTCTTAATATAATAGTGTTAATAACTGATTTCTAATAACTGATTTATTTTATCTTTGCCATGATGACAGTCCATAATATTTTACTAGACCATTTTTCAAGACACTTTTATACAGCTTAAAGTGACATTTAAAAGCTTAATTAGGTTAATTCTGCAGGTTAGGGTAATAGGGTATATGCCGAGCTAGTGCTGTTCCCATGCTGATACACTTCCGGTGACCTGTTTTTGTGAACTTTTTACCATTTTATACAGTTCCTTATACAGCATCGATGTTGTAATGTAATTAAAATACATTCAGTTAAATAAACTTTAGCATTCATTTGGTTGCTCAAGCGTAAAACGAGACAAAAAGCTGTTTACTCGCACGCGCCTGTCAAAATCGGCAGGCTAACGCAGAAGCTCCATTGAATATACTGGGGTAAAATAAATGCTCATATTATAAAGATATGGCAGGGGAAATGTAATTGAATGCAGTGCTTCTTGTACAATCTGAGACCCACTTTAAATCGGATATCACTCAGCTAGTGGAGATCACTCATTTTTAAAGAAAACAGACCTTAAACGCACTGCTGGGTAAACACTGATTTTTATGGTTGCTTGTAATTGAACAGATCACCCTAAACCTGCAACCTATATTAGGTTAGATTTAGGTCATGACGTCAGGTGACCAAAATTCAACGTCTAACCAGTGTCCAGGGACAATGTTATTTTGATGTCCAATAACGCCCTATTCACACGGGGCTTCAGTATCAATGCTTCCCGTTCACTTTGAATAAGTGACATCAGGCATTGGCGAACTGCATTGTGGATTCGTCGGCGCCGCTTCAGAGGCGTTGCTCGCTGCCAAAGGTGGGACTTTCTCAACTTTTTAAGCGGTGTCGGAAGCATCAGCCAATCAGATCGTTGTATGCAAATACACCAGCTCAAACTGTGGCCTATTGCTGATTAATTTCATTGACTAACGCTGCTATGACGATCGCGTCAGCCCCAACTTCAGACACGCCCTCTGTCAAGCATTGACGCTGAAGCCATGCGTGGATCGGGCGTAAGGACATCAAATTACGTTGATATTTGGTTGAAATTGTGTTGAAAAGTGACCAAAATCGAACGTCTGATAGACGTCATAGTGGTAACGTCCACACAATGTCAAGTTGTAACATGATTAGACGTTGATATTTAGTTGATTTTAGGTTGGACTTTGACGTCGGCCTGACGTTGGGTTCTGACTCAATCCGATTTTCATTTTCAAACAAAATCTAACATCCCCACGACATTGGGGTACATCGTCAATATGACGTCATGGTGATGTCCTGTGCCTGCAGGGTGGGTATAAGTGATGATTTCGAATACAGCCTGGAAGGTGTACTGAATAGGAACTGGCTGAAGGTAGTTAGACGGAATGCTGGGAAGTGTAGTCCTAAAATTGATGAATGGAATGGTGAGAGGACTGATGACTAGGGATGTGACAACAGGCAACATAGAAAATTGGTGGACGTTTTTGGTGGACAAGCCCTTCAGTTTTCATTTGACTGTAGAAGGGAATGCTTCACTTTCATTTCCTACACTCCATTTTACCAATCCCAAAAGACAGAAGAACGGTCTATTCCAATCAACATTTATTGCTGAGCATCAGAGAATTAGCATTTAACCATTCACCTCTCAATCCAGATGATCTCATAATCCGGCGGCGGTTTTGTATGAAAGAAGATTATAATCCCAATCCTACATACGTGGAGAAGTGATGATAAGCGGGAAGAGCAGGACGGCAGCGCGGTAATCACTGTAATTGAGAGCAATCGTGACAGTTATAATCATAACACTGTCATAAATCTGTCAGGCGTCAGATGTCCGTCTCATTCTGAGTGATGTCCTCTGATGGCTGCCCGGCTCTGTTGACAATATTAAAGGGGAGAATTTATTTCCTGATAGGTTTACGGCTTATAAATAGTTTATGAGTGACTTTCCTTCACAACACCAGGTCGCGCCGTCTAGATATTTATGTTAATGAGACACATTCCTTGGACATCAGAACATAACGACAGGGGAAAAAAAGAGAGCGATTTTTTTAGTAAATTAATGCCAGCTTTTATCCTGCGGGATGTTCGGCATCAGAATAATGGCTTGCCAGTGGGTTGGCATTTGCGTTCAAGAGGCTTACGTGGCATCTCAGCGCAGCTCCTCTCACTTCATTTGAAAATGTCATTGGGAATCAGCAGGTTGTGGCCAAGGCAACATCAGAGAATAACATTTCTCAAATCCTATTTGACAAAATGTGTCAGACGTCATAAGCGGCTCGGGATTAAACATGTCGGCCAAACGTGTTTAGAGTAATGCGGAGAGTAACCCGAAAGAGTTCAGGCACGAAAAATGAGGCCTGGACAGAAAAGACAGATTTGTTGCCAAAACCTCATAGTGAAAAGATAGGGGAAATGAATCATTCATCAAATAGCATCTATGCGCTCGAATGAGTGAAAACCTGTTTTTGCAGAAGGAAAACCAGGTTTGAGGTAAATTATAGTAAGTAATTGGTTTATGATTGGTATATGAAGCACATTTGGAGCAATTATCAGAGATGAAATCACATTTCTGCAGCGGGTGGTGGAGCAATTAGCTGTGCGCTAGTGCAGCGCTGGCAAACACAAACCAACACACTTCTACCCTCTAATCTCAAAACAACAAAAAGATAGTAACAATTAATTGTCTGCTCTGACTTTGTTTAGTGCTGCCTTTATTCTACATTCCAAAACAACAGAAAAATGCACAATGAAATCATCCCTGAAAAATAAAGAGGGATGGAACAGGCTTAGCTGCTATCTATCAGAATGTAGTATATATGAAAATTCTTAGTTTCTCTGAATTAACAATTTGTGTTTGAGTAAAATGAAAACTGTGATAAGTTTTTAGGAATATGTATAACAAAAATGTTTTGTGCCATGTTTTCGGACATGTTTATGTTCATTGTTAGACAACAGCGCCATGCTATGTTCAGTAGTGTTAGGAAATCTATATTTAAATTAAATCAGCACTAAAATGATTCTAAAATAAAATGCAGTAAATGACAATGTTTTATTTGCAATTTGGAGGAAATGCTATCATGAATGTATTGATTGAAACAAATAGCATAAACAGTTGAAGTCAAAATGATTAGCCTCCCTGAATTATTAGCCCACGTTTATTTTTTTTTATTTCCCACATAAATTTCTGTTTAACGGAGAGAAGTTTTTCAACACATTTCTAAACATATTAGTTTTAATAACTCATCTTTAATAACTGATTTATTTTATCTTTGTCATGATGACTGTAAATAATATTTGACTAGATATTTTCCAAGACACTTCTATACAGCTTAAAGTGACATTTAAAGGTTTAACTAGGCAGGTTATGGTAATTAGGCAGGTCCTTGTATAACGATGGATTGTTCTGAAGTAAAAAAAAAAATATATATATATATAGCTTAAAAGAGCTAATCATTTTGACCTAAGAATGGTTTTAAAAAATTTTAAAAACTGCTTTTATTTTGGTCAAAATAAAACAAATAGGACTTTCTCCAAAAGAAAAAAATATTATCAGAAATACTGTGAAAATTTCCTTGCTCTGTTAAACAACATTTGTGAAATTTTAAAAAAATAAACAAAAAATTCAAAGGGGGGCTAATAATTCTGACATATTTAGGATATTTAACATAAATTTTATTTGTTAATTTTTTGATTGCTTAATTGATTGATTAATTGATTCATTTAAAGGGTAACTATGATGAAAATCATCTTTTGTAAGCTGTTTGGACAGAACTGTGTGTAGGTATAGTGTGTGCACTGTCATATAGGGGTGATAAGTGAAGGACAATAGGTATAAAGACTCTTCTTAAAAATTTCCTGATGTTAAAATAGGATCTAAATCCGTCCCATTTGGAGGCCCACCGCAACATGACTTAGGAGTGTAATTACCCCGACCACAGAATTGGTTGACAGCCACGTAAAAACATGTGATCGTAGTAACGCGTATAATCATATCAACAATACAGGACGTGTGTAAAGCAACTGGTATAAAAAGATCTGTTCAGCGTTCTGTGATCATCAATCATCATCAAATGTGATCAAGAATGAGTTTTACAAGTTTAAATGCTTTTAAAACAGTGCATGTTTGTAATGAATTAAAGCGATTTTACCCCCTTTATCACCACAGCCGCATGTCAGTACAATAATAAAACAGACTTCAATCCTGGTTTTATGGATGTTAAACCAAGTTTATTTTGTACATTAACAAAAACAGCTACATTGTGTTCAGAGCAGAAAATCACAAACTTCTGAAAGGTATAATAAATATTATGATGGGTGTTTTGAGCTGAAACTTTACAGACACATTCTCGAGCCACAAAAGATTTATCTGAAATCTTGAAAAAGGGGTAAAATAGGTGCCCTTTAATGACAAATTAAGTCAACAATCAAGTCACTATGTATTTAAAGGTGCAGTAGGTGATCAGCCAAAATGCTAACCGCTTAACATATTATCTTTGGATGGCAGGGAGACACTGTGACTCAAAGAGACACCTCCTGAAATTGCAAGCGTGCGCACCACGTCACAACAGTAGACAACCCACTCATGTCATTCGCCAGTTAGTTAGTGTTTGGCCGGCAACGTGCAGGAATTACATGTATTACTAAGCCATACCTACATGCTATTTCAGAGCGAAAATTCAGAGAAGCATGGTAAACAGTATAGGAAGGCTATCATTGCTCAAAAATGAACCAATGTGAATATAAAAGCAACTCAGCTAAATAAAGCAGGTTAGGTGGAATAGCGCTATTTACTGAGGTTTTGTTGTTAAACTAAATAAAAATCTACATTATCGATGCTGTAAAAGGACCTTATGAAACTGAAAATAATCACATCAATCTTTCACCGGGAGATTTCAGTGGCTGAACAACACGTCTGTGCATATGTCATACATAACACAACAAAATCTAACATCAGCTTAGCCTGACTAAGTTTTAAAACAACATTACCTGTCTAATAGTAATACTTCATCTATGTCGTCCTTCCTCCAGCGTGCAAAAGTTACTCCAATATTTATTCAGGATTTTCAAAAGTTTCAATTCAGCATTTGATTTCTGCCGGTCTGTCTCGTGGACGCGAGGCGCTTGTGCAGGCGGGCACGTGCGAATGGCGGATCTGCGTGAACTAATGCGCAGAAGTTTGAATCTACAATTGCTGACAGACAGTCTGAGCTGCTTATCGGAATTATGGGAGATGTCAGTCCGACAAAATTCAATTGGATGAACATTTTTTAGTTGTATGCCTTATCCAGAATATAAAAATACATTTAGATAATTTACTTTAATCAGTACTATTGGACTGTGAAGAGACTTTCAACCAGCACAACAAAACATGTTTCTGAAGACAATCACCTACTGCACCTTTAAGGTTTTAAATGCACATTTAAGTTTTAAAGTACACTATAAGTGCACGTTTAAAACTGTTCAAAACCTCTTTTTCAAGAGGGATACATCATACCTTTACTACAGTAAATGTTGTTGCTATTCTAGGATGCTTTTCAAGCGAGTATCTTCATTTTTAATGTCCAGCTCTGCTGTGTGGTCTGGTCCCTCCGACGGATGAGTCAGCTAGAGCGAAAACCAAGCTTTCTGTGTCTAAATTGTCATCAGTGTTGTTTTTCTTACTGATTAGCCTTGATTGGTTTCCTTGGGAACTCAGATGGACGTTCCTGAGCTGCGCTTTTCACAGCGCGCCTCTTGATTGCATTAGAAGAGCACATGGAAGTTATTACAAATTGATAAGGACTTCATGGGAGGTCAACAAGAGATCGATGACTAATTGTATTAGGCCGCCATTTTGAAGGGCAGAGAATCGGCACACAAACACCCACGGAGGACGGCTTGAAAAACGAGATCCTAAACCACATTACCTGCGCTCACATGTCAGAAAAAAAAGAGCTTTCATTAGCTCACCGATAACAGCAGAGCAAAAGCTATGCAGCAGCTTCAGTTGAAAAACGCTACCAAAAAAATCAACCTTGAAGTGATGCAGCCGCCTCCATTTGTCTTCATTCAGTTTGGCAGGTAATCTATTAGTTTTAATAATCCCCGCTGCCATATTGCGAGCCAAGCAGCCATGTTGCCGAGGCTTGTGCCCAGGACTTCATCCACCCCAGATAAGTCATTATGACAATATGAGCCAGTCAACCAGTAAGACGCTTCCCTTCATCCAATGTTATCACGAAAATAAATCCAGTGGGATGATATTAGAAAGCCTTCGACTGACCAACAGACTCTCTTTTTGATGAAACGCTGGCAAATGCACACTTTATAATATTAGCAAGTCATTAACTGATCGTTTTTATTGCAGTGAGGGCTGACAGGAAGTGCCTTGTTTTATAATAAGCAGAATAATAGTCATCCTTTGTTTTATATCAAATAGAAGCTCAACTTAAGGTTATGGTGTGACACGGTAAGAGTAAAAACTGTATTTGTGCGGATTAAAACTTTGAGGGATAGCTCAACCAAAAATGATCATGTTTTTGTCTCCCTTCACAATTTCCAAACCTGTTTGACTTTCTTTATTCTGTTGAACACAAAGCAAGATATTCTGAAGAAAACCAGAAACCTGTAACCATTTTCTTTTATAGCTTTTGTTTTCCCTACTATGGAAGTCAGTGGTTGCAGGTTTCCAGCTTTGTTCTTTGATTTTGTTTTCATTTTATTTTCCTTCAGCTTAGTCACTTTATTTATCAGGGGTCGGCACAGTGAAATGAACTGCCTATTTTGTGTTCAACACAATAATAAAAAAAGTTTGGAAACAGGTGGTGGAGAGTAAATTGTGACAAATTAAATTTTTGGGTGAACTGTTCCTTTAATACTGTGCACTGTTTGATGTGTTGTGAAAAAGGTAATTTTTTGTAACTCTCTATAGGGCATCGTCATTTATAAATGACACTAAGAAAACTCCATTTGTACAAACACTAATAATAATTAACCAATAAAATTAAATCTTGGTAATGTTACATGACATCTCCTTTAGCCAATAAAACTAAAGTATAGTTGCCATTTGATTGGTTGATTGACTGATTTGTTGATTGATTGGTTATTTTATTGATTGATTGTTTGTTTAATTGCTTGATTTGGTGGTTAGTTGATTGATTTATCAATTGATTGATTCACTGATTTGTTGCTTGGTTGTTGTTTTTTATTTATCAATTAATTGACTGAATTATTGATTAATTGGTTGTTTGTTTGATTGATTTAATATTTTATCGATTGATTGATTGATTGATTTATTGATTGATTGACTGATTGGTTGTTTAATTGATAGATTTATTGGTTAGTTGATTAGTTTATCAATTGATTGATTCACTGATTTGTTGATTGGTTGTTTTATTTATTTATCAATTAATTGACTGAATTATTGATTAATTGGTTGTTTGTTTGATTGATTCAATATTTGATTGATTGGTTGTTTAATTGATGGATTTCTTGGTTATTTGATTAGTTTATCAATTGACTGATTCACTAATTTGTTGTTTTATTTATTTATCAATTAATTGACTGAATTATTGATTCATTGGTTGTTTGTTTGATTGATTCGATATTTTATTTATTTATTTATTTATTTATTTATTGATTGATTGACTGATTGGTTGTTTGTTTAATTGATTGATTTGTTGGTTAGTTGATTGGTTTATCAATTGATTGACTGACTGATTTGTTGATTGGTTATTTTATTTATTTATTTATTTAATTGATTGACTGATTGACTGATTAATTGTTTGCTTAATTAACTGATTGATTCATTGGTTGGTTGGCTGATTGACTGATTTGTTGATTGATTGATTCATTGGTTGTTTTAATGATTGATTAATTGATTGATTGGTTGTTTGTTTAATTGCTTGATTTGTTGGTTAGTTGATTGGTTTATCGATTGATTGATTGACTGATTTGTTGATTGGTTGTTTTATTTATTTATTTATTTATTCAGCGATTAATGGCCTTACTTATTGATTAATTTGTTATTTGTTTGTTTGATTGATTGGTTGTTTTATTTATTGATTGATTGACTGGTTTATTAATTGGTTGTTTGTGTAATTGCTTGATTTGGTCGTTAGTTGATTGGTTTATCAATTGATTGACTGAATTATTGACTGACTGGTTGGTGTATTGATTGATTGATTGATTGATTGCCAATTAGAGGAAAGGATAAATTAAATTGTGGTAATCAACAGCATATACCCTGCTGATTAAGTGTGTAGCTAGAACTGAGCCTGAAATATTCATCAAAAGCCTTTGCCATCCTGTGCATTTGCAGAAGTCCAACTTTGCATAATTCCACCTCTGCTTTCATCTTAAGTAATGCTTCACATGACAAATCCACTTGTTACTTTTAGTTAATGGCTGCGCCGACACCTTCACTAATCACCCCGGCCCCATACAGATAGCAGCAGCGCAGCATAAAATATTTCACCTCTGTGTATCAATGTATTATTAAAAAGTCATTTATATTTAATGCCTCAGGTCACTGCGAGGTGTGCAAAGCTATAGCAGCACAATTTCACACCTAACCACCAGGAACTCAAACCAATCCTGTCGCCTCTAAATGGACATATGTGGGCCGTGTTCGTGCTAAATGCAGATGTGAAATCGAATAGATTATGCAACGCTGAGCCCGCGTGGCCCTGCGATGGGGGATTAAAATGCAGTTGATATGTATATCACCCAGCAGGGATTAATGGATTAGTCCTGTCCTGGCCATAACAACACGAATCAACAAGTCTGGAGAAACAAGGTTGTGGCACTGGCTCAGGGTTACATGTCGATCAGAGAATTTCTGTGGCGTTTAAAAACTTAAAAATAGTCACTTTTTACATCGTTTGGAGTTTTGATGTTTGTCTACAAGTGGTCTTTGGGGACGTCAATTCATGCTGGTTCCCAAACCCCAGACTCTGGAGTGTGTAATCCTGTCTAACACGCATGCAAATCCTATCTTTTGCCTTACACAATAGCCAGTCTGTGTGCTACTCGGCAATAACAAAGATAGCAGTTAGCGACTGGCTACGTCTCAGCTCAAAGGGGGTAAACTTAAAAAAAAATGTACATAATCTGCTTTTGTCGGGCATCCAGAAGCCGTTCGAACAAAGATTCCTTTTGTCCACTTCTGAAGTATTTAATTGCATATAATAAAACAATGGAACAAATGTCTCGATGGGTTTTGATGATGTTTCTATATTAAACAGAGTGCAGCAACAGTCAGGTTTTGAAAGTAAACACTTTGCAATAACTCTTAGGTTGGCATAAGGTTGCAAAGTTACATACAGTCAATAGAACTTCTGTTGGGGATTAATAAAATAAAGTGTTAGCAGTGATGTCGCTGTAAAATATATACAGTATGGCAGACAATAAGAAACTCCATAATCAAACACCATTGTGGACTTATTACGGTTTGTTACATTCAAAGAAGGTGCTCTTGCACATGAAGTTCACAAGTGAGACTCATAGGACTGATAAATCCCTTCCTAGGTACAGTTGAAGTCCTGTGAATTTTGTTTTCTTTTTTCAAATATTTTCCCAAAAAATGTTTATTAAAGGAAGGATTTTTTTTTACTTATAATAAAAGGTATATTCAATGGAGAAAGTCTTATTGGTTTTATTTTGGCTAGAATAAAAGCAGTTAAAAAAAAAAACATTAAGCTCAAAATTAAGCATCTACAATGACTTGCCTAATTAACCTAACTTGCCTAATTGACTTAGTTAAGCCTCAAAATGTCACTTTAAGCGGAATGCTAGTATCTTAAAAAAATGTCTAGTCAAATTTTATGTGCTGTCATCAGGCGAAGGTGAAAGAAATTAGTTATTTGAAATTAATTATTAAAACTGTCATGTTTGAAAATGTGTTGAAAAAAAATCTTTCCAATAAAGAGAAATTGGGGGAAAATATACAGGAGGGCTAATAATTTGTACTCACAGTTTATGATAATATGACGCTCAATAATCAAATATCTTTGTAAATATCTTGTAATTTGTTACATTCATACTGGATGCTAGAGGGCGCCCTTGCGCAAAAACTTCACAGGCGAGACTCATAGCAGTGATAAATCCTTTCCCAGATATATGTCTGCTAGATATATTTTAAATATGCGTTGGTCTGGAAAACATACATAAATGTCTTTAACATTTTTAAACTTCATATTTAAACATCTATTTAACATCCGAAATTGACATTTAATTGTTTTTCTCTCGCGACCTCCATCATCGTTGTGTTTAGGGCACAAGCTCACAACTCCTGCTACATAGGGGTGTATTAATGTTCGATGACAGTATCTTGTCACTTAACCTTTTCAAACTTTTTTATATATATATATATATATATATATATATATATATATATATATATATATATATACATATATATATATATATATATATATATATATATACATATACATATATATATATATATATATATATATATATATATATATATATATATATATATATATATATATAAATATATATATATAGGAGCAATATCACACGAGTAGCAGTGCGATATAGCTGTATATCGGCACTGGTGGGAGAAGTGCATTGGTGCCCCTACCAGTGCCGATATACAGCCATATCACACTGCTACGAGTGTGATATTGCGTTTATACAACTGTTTGACGGCATAATTGTGTACATAAATACAAAATCAAACATGGAGAGTCTCAAAAACCTTTTTGTATGAGAAACTACTTTCTTTCGCGTTGGATTCAAATCATAAGCTGACAGTTAAACAGCTGAGCAAGCATCTTTTAAACTTTAGATCTGTAGTGTTTGTTTTTTCTGGCTGCATGTGGGCAGAGTAATACACAAAGGGTAAAGAGGCGGTATGGGTGCTGATATTATTTAAATATATCATGGCTATCAGCCAATAAGGTTCGAGAACCAGACAGAACTTTTGTGTATATATATATATATATATATATATATATATATATATATATATATATATATATATATATATATATATATATATATAATATTGAATTCAGAATGATTCGCCCTCTTGTGATCTTTTTTACCTTTTCAAATATTTCCCAAATGATGTTTAACAGAGCAAGAAATATTTCACAGTATTTCCTATAATATTTTTTCTCGTAGAGAAAATCTTATTAGTTTTATTTTGGCTAGAAAAAAAGCCGTTTTTGATTTTTTTAAAACCATTTTGAGGTCAATATTAGCTCCCTTAAGCAATATTTTCTTTGGATTGTTTACAGAACAAACTATCCTCATACATGACTTGTCTAATTAACCAGGTTAAGTCTTAAAACGTCACTTTAAGCTGAATACTAGTATCCTGAAAAAATATCTAGTCTAATTTTATGTACTGTCATCATGGCAAGGATAAAAAAAAGTGTTTTTGGGAATTACTTATTTAGATTAATATGTTTAGAAATCTTTAATCCAATCTTTAAGTTATAAGTATACAGGGGGTGGCTAAAAATTCTGACTTGAACTGTATGTATTCTTTCAATCAGAGAACAGGTCTAGGTAAGATACTAAGTCGAGGTAGGGGGAACTCACTCTGCATCGCTAAGCCGCCGCACGTCTGGTTTTGTGTTCGACTTATTATACACACACCTCGCTGATCCTCTTTTCGCACAAGCGTGTGCGTGCGTTTGTGCGTTTGGCCATTTTCTCAGGAATCGCTCCCATTCGCCGCTCAGCGGGAGACACAATGGCTCAGCTGGGGGGCTTCAGTCCAATTTGCCATTGTGTATCACCATTTCTCCCTTAACACAAACATGGCGGCCCTCCAGCTGTCCTCTTGGCACTAAGACTGAACCTGAAGTGCAGGCGGCTTTGTCGTCCAATGCAGCGCATCAATACAGACATCTATTTGTTTCACATCCACAAAGATTTTAAGCCTCTCCTTCCTTTTCTTCTCCCCCATTCGTGCGTGTCTTTTAAATATGCAAGCGTGGAAACGACATTTCTTTAGGCTTGGCATCTCTTGCGCACCTTGAAAATCAAATTTGATGAAAATCGCTCGTATCCGTCTCCTGAAAGCGTTTGATTTTGCTCAAAGTGTGTGTTTTTTGTGGTAGACGTTCCTGGTATTGTTGAGAACACTCTGGGATTTTGCACGCATTCCATTAGCTTGGGGAATTAGATGTGTCCAGACCTCATCATTAAAGAAACATTAAATTTTGATATTAATATCTGGAAATTTCTTCCAAAACGAACTTGCAATAATCCAAATCTCATGCATCCAGTGAGCTTTTTTGTTTTTGGCACAAGAACTGTAGAGTGTTCCTTTTGCTGCGCTGCAGATCATCTGATATCCCTTACAGTAGGTTAAGGATATTTCCCACAGAATCCAACCCAACTGGAACACGGTGCTGGAGAAAACGGGCCAGTGGAAGGTCACTGTTGTCCAAGGCTTTGTCCCTAATTGAATCTGCTGTCCCCGTAATGCTAACTTCATTTCCAAAGCCTTGTGTGATTTTCCCCCCGTGAAAGGCCAGCTTGTGTGCATCCTGCCACTGCGAATAATACCGTGACAGAGACAGCGGCCAAAAAATAAGCAATAAATTCAGACTTCCTGAATTGGATTAAAGTCCCCATGGTGTTGAATGCGAGTCCTCAGCTGATGCGGAATATAATGCGAGACACGCTGTTTATGCTGGAAATCAGCAAATGCAATGTTTTCCGCACTTGATTCCAGACCTCGTAGATGAACTTGTAGTTAATAAGCCTCTCCATAAACAAGTTTTTCATAACAGGTGACTGATCTTGAGTCAGTATAGCTCGTATCTAATCAACTAATACTAATTTGTGCAAAAAATCAACATCTGTTGGTACAGTTGGTAATTATATATATAAAAAATAAATAAAATAAATAAAATAAACAAATAACTTGGTCATACTTTACAATAAAGGTTGATTTATACTTCTGCATTAAACAATCGCCGTGATTACAGCACATGCCATAGTCCTGCATTTATACTTCTGTGTGCTGCATGTGTTGCTCTGCAATAACATTTCTGAAACACTAGCTCGCAATAAGTTTTCATGTTCCTCCGTGTCGAGTTTTTTTTGCAGGTGTTTTGTTTTTTATAAACTCTACCTTAATGTGCATGTAGCTAACGCTCACTCATTCAGGGACAGGAACCGGTGGAAGTGCAACAACTTTATTCATAAGGTAAACACAAAACATCTGAGGCTCCTTTACGGAACTCGACACTTGTAAACACTTACTCCTTCGGGCTCGAGGCTGTCAGTTACTTCCTTTCTTTTTTCTTTCTTTCTTTCTTTCTTTCTTTCTTTCTTTCTTTCTTTCTTTCTTTCTCAGTCCCTTTATTAATCAGATGTCGCCACAGCCCATACACTCTTACATTTACACACATACACTAAGCACAATTTAGCTTACCCAATTCACCTACAGCGCATGTCTTTGGACTTGTAGGGGGGGGACCAGAACACCTGGAGGAAACCCATTCGAACAAGGAGAGAACATGCAAACTCCACACTGAAATGCAAAGGCTCAAACTAGCAACCTTTTTGCTGTGAGGTGATTGTGCTACCCACTGCGCCACCGTGACGCCCTGAGTGAATATTCATAATATTATTATTACAGTTTTTCTTGTTTGCTTTGACCTGGTTAAAGAAACGCAGTTTTACTTCATTTTCATTATCACTATCCAGGCAGAGCAGAAGACAAGTCTTGCAAATGTGTAAACCCTTTCTCATTTTCCAATACAGTTAACACGGATGTCATTCAAGCAGTCCAAACTCCATTGTTTTAGCTATGGTAACCAAACAGAAACCATCTATTCCTAACCATTAGACACTGCCAATATTAGTATGAACTCACTGAAGCACCGGTTTGACACTCATTCAAACAAATCTTCAATTAGCAATCAGTCTGCCAACATTAAAAACGGTGGAAGCTCTGTGTTGTTCTGTGCCCGCATGGATGGAGGAAGTCAATAGTGGTTATTTCCTATACCCCTAATAGATTTGACTGTATTTTGGTTTAAATGTATTTTCTCTTATATTTACAGTATTTTATTACTTTGTCTGTTTTTTTTTATTTTTATTTTTATTATTTCTTTACAGTTTTTCTTGTTTGCTTTGATGCAGCCGTCAACTGAAACTCCACATTTTCAAAACAGTTAACACACAGGCCTAAACAGCGGCACTCATGGTCAAAATGACACATTTTGCTAACAAAACGCACATATCGTGTCAAAACATTTAAAATATGCAACAAAAGCTAGTTTTACCTTCAAACAACACAACTTGCAAACAGGTATATGAGCTCTTTCAACTAATCATTACACAATGAACAACAAAATACAAAATGCAGAACTCATTTGTTGTCTTTTTATTTAGGCTGTCAAATTTGACTTTTTGCAAAGAATTTCCAGAATAGGAAATGCTTTGATTCAATTTTTATTGAATTCATGAAAATTTTCAAAGTGTGGCTGAAAACTGAAATACTGTAAAAAAACAAAACAAAACAAAAAACATACAAAAGTAATAAAATACTGTAAATATTAGAGAAAACACATGTAAACCAATATACAGTCAAATCTATTGGGAGTATAGGACATAGCCACTATTGACCTCCTCCAACAATGCTGGCACAGAACAACACAGAGCTTCCACCATTATTATGTTCGCAGACTGATTGCTAACTGAAGATTTGTGTAAAGGAGTGTCAACTGTTGTTGCGCAGTGTGTTGTTTGAAGGTAAAACTAGCCTTTGTTTCATATTTTAAATGTTTTGATACGGTGTGTGCGTTTTGAAAACAAAATGTGTCATTTTGACCATGTTTAGGCCTGTGTGTTAACTGTTTTGAAAATGTGGAGCTTCAATTGACAGCTGCATCAAAGCAAACAAGAAAAACTGTAATACACTGATTTGAATTATTTCTTAGCAAATGATTAACGTTTAAGATTAATAAATGGTTTATTTATCAAACAGAACAAATATAAAAGGTTTATTTATTGCACATTCATTCATTTTTGTAAAAAATAATACAAATCCTAAAACCCGCTGCTTATTTTGAGATTTCTGAACCCAGCTGGAGATGACCACCAAGCTGCAAATCAGCATTCATGTTCTCCGGAGGTCTCCTTTAAGCCGTGTAACTTCTGCGCAATTGTTTTTAAGCAGTTTTAGATACTGCTGACATGTTCGCTCGGTTCTTGAGTGACAGTTGTGCTCCTCAGCAGTCCTCCGGCAGATTCGTCTGCCTCATACAAATGTTAACTTTACAATGAGATGCATCCATTCATCCAAGCCCTCCCCCCAATCCACGTCTACTCTTTTCGCCATCACACCCCCTCCCGAAGTCCCCTTGTCCAAGCCCTTCCTTTGTTGACACCCACCACGTATCAATGGCGCCTTTGTGCGCAGGAGAGTTTTCACTTTAGCAAATCTGATTAAAAGGACCTCGATCTTGTCTACATGCCAGGGCTTTTGATGACAGTGTCACTGCGGGAGCAAAAAAGAAAATTCCGGCTAACCTCGGTGTCATCATTAATCATATAATCAATCCAATTTAGCTCTGCCGCAGTGTCACTTTCACAGTCTGTTTTCGCTAACTGTAAGGATGAGGGCCTCTTTTCTAGGAAAAAAAAAATCTTCAAGGACACGTTTTTATGAATTCAAGGGGTTACAACTCCACAGTTGGTCCACAGTAGGCCGCCCTAAATGGTTTGTAATATAATGCTGTTAAATGATAGTAGTCGTTTGAAGGACGTCAAAGTCCCCCCTGAGGGTCTTTACTGACTTCATGCTGTCCCCGGTGATTTGTTTAAAGGAAGATTCTGGGTTAAATACAGCTCAGCTTCTTGAAACGGCATCTGTGGTATGCTGCCAATTACTAGTGAAAATACTTTTGACTTGTCTCCATACAAAACAAACAAACAACAGCATTCTTGCACTTACAATGGATACCTATGACCAGATGGTTTGAAGCGCAGAAATCTGAAGCTTATTTTTGAGCGTGTTTGGTTTTACTTACACTCCAAAAATTGAGTTTTGCTGCTTGTTTAAAGTAATTATTTCAAATGAGT
Organism: Danio rerio; assembly: GCF_052040795.2. NCBI lineage: Eukaryota > Metazoa > Chordata > Actinopteri > Cypriniformes > Danionidae > Danio > Danio rerio. The sequence continues at coordinate 8,555,637 of NC_141022.1, forward strand.
TGAAACAACTCAATTCTTAAGTTTTTTTTTGGGGATAACTTAATTGTTTTATGTTCAACCCACTCAAATTTATAAAAAAAAATAATGACATTAATTAAACTGATTTGTGTTGATTAAGTTAACACTTTTAACGAATTTATGTGGATTGGACATAAAAAAGTTAAGTTGTCCCAATGAAATCTCAAGAATTGTGTTGTTTCAGCTCAGTTTAATTAAGTAGTTTGAACACGTGTGTGTGTATTAGTACACATCAGGCCCGGATTGGCTAATCGGGAGGACCGGGAGAATTCCCGGTGGGCCGGTCCGTTTTTTGGCCGCGAGGGCCGGTGTCCCTAGTTCCAGAATCTGTTGCTCTCAGCAGTCACACTTTTTAAAAATAATTTATTTATTTACTTGACCACAGCCTTCTTATTCATTATTTTACCGCAGCTCTGCTCTTTTTATCTATTTTCTCGTAGCCTCGTGAGCAGGATGCAGCATGCAGGTTAATGATGATATAACTAGATAAGTCACCATTTAACGTACAACTGTTGTGGTACAGTGTTTAGTACGTTAGATTAAGACGCGGTCAACCTGGGTTTGGTCCTTGTCTGAGCAACACATTTTATTTTTTTTTTCATTTTTATTGTTAAGACATAATACTGTAAGGGTTGTTGAACATTTAAAGTTCTAAAAGAGCTGTTTTCTCAAAAAAATATGTGATATTGTAATTAGAAACTGAATTGGAAATAACCTTATTTTAATATAGTCAGTGGTGAACTGAGGTGGGCCGGTCTGAGGCTTGAAACTCCAGGGCTTAAAAAGAGTCTTACTCTGGCCCTGGTACACATGTAGATTTTTTTAAAATTAATTGTCAATGACATATAATTAACTTTAACCTGAAACAATTCTTTAAGTGGGCTCTAGAAGGTTAACGCACAAACATCTACTGTATATGTCACAGCTCCATCAATCTTTCCTCTGGTGGCGTCTGAGGCGTACCACAATAGCACCACAATACAGGCCACTAAATCCAGCATTTCAAACGTCACATGTGTCTTCCCCATCTTGTACACCCACTCATTTTTTTCCCCTCATGATTTTCTGTTTTGACATTTCTCTTGAGCTATGGTCAAAATAACACGCTGACATGGTTCTGCCATATGCAGGGTGTGTGTACATTGTACACAGTTTGCAGATTTTCTGTTTGAATACTCAAACAGCCTATTACATTTGCCAAATTGTGCAGTATGCAGAGAAGCAATTGCCAATAGGTTCCGTATCCCATAATGTAATGAATTTAATCAGTGTAACGACACCATTAACCATAACAAAGAGCTTGCTCCTGTATTCATGCGCATTCAAAAATAGTTCACAGTAGTATGTGCTCAATGAGGTCGTGTTACAACAATATTAATCCACAACGTTCACCTTTTCACACACTATCATGGTGTGAAGAATGTAGTATATCCTGAGCAGTAAGAAGTAGGCTAATAATCCATTCTGATCATATCTCTACTTCACTCTCTTTCTCCTTTGTTCTCGGCGACACACACACAGTTCATGTAATTGGGTGTTATAGCCGGACGCAGCTTGTGGACAATAGGAATTCATTTGCAGTCAGTTTATTTGTTGCATTCGCGCACCTGGTCCTCGAAAGCAAGAGTTCATATCTGAATTTGTGTACTCAACCTTGTGTGATCAGCCGCCCGAACAGACGCTCGTCGGCTGCCAAAAACTAATCTCGGGGCACATCTGTCCCATCGCTTTGAAGACGACGTTTGGCAGTTTCAGGGTGGCAGAAAGCACAGCTGCTGTTTGGGTGGTCTTCCCCGATGGGATTGAAGTACACTTCCTCTTCACGCCTTTAAAGCAAGCACACAAACAAACAGACAGACAGGTACTCTGGATTGACTTGTCTAAATGAGGCCTTGAGACGGAGAACCAAATATGTTACATTTATTTAGCCTACAGTATATATAGGCTATTAAATTTTATTTTATTTATTTATTTAAGCTATATTGAATTTAATTAAATTTAATTGGCCACTACACTCTCAGAAATAAAGATACATGAGTTGTCACTGGGGTGGTACCTTTTCAAAAGGCACAAATTTGTACCTTAAAGGTCCATATTAAAACCTCAAGGGTACATATTAGTACCTAAAAAGTACAAAAGTTTTCCCGCTAAAATTTTTAGGTATGAATATATACTTTTGAGGTACCAATATGGACCCTTCAAGTACAAATGTGTAGCTTTTAAAAAGATACCACCCCAGTGACAACTCATGTACCTTTATTTCTGAGAGTGTACTGCGAGTGAAGCTCGTCTGCCCTCTCATTGTAATGTATTTCCTGTGTTCAGGAATATCCCTGTGTTCTGCGGCGATTGGCGGTTGGTCATGGCATTCTGTTCTCTGAGACGTGCATTTCTAAAGGCCCCATCTGTAAGTCCATATTTTACATTTTTTGAATCATATGATTTTTTTTTCATTTGGATCGTGAATATTATACTTTATATTTCAGAATTTACACATACACTTTATACAATACAAATAAAACCAGCCTGATCTCACGAGAAAACGTAAGTATTTTACGTTTTGCCAGTTAAGTGGCTAATTCGTACGAATTCGTACGAGTTCAGTCGTACGAAATGGTACGATTTTTAAAAAGGAGGCGTGGCACCTGACCCCACCCCTAACCCCAACCGTCATTGGGGGATAAGCAAATCGTACTAAATTGTACGAATTAGATTGTACGAATTCATACGAATTAGCCAATAAATGAAAAAGTTACAAATTGCCGTAAGATTGTCTTGAATAAAACCGATTTTAATACAAATTTCAGCAAATAAACACACTTACTGTATGTGTTTATGCCTTTATAAAGACTTTCATAGTATTGCTTACTTTCACCTTCTCATTTAGGGAAATTTCGGAGGTAATTACCCCTCTACCGCACGCATTATGAAAAAAGTTGTAATTTTACAATGTTTATATATATATATATATATATATATATATATATATATATATATATATATATATATATATATATATATATATATAAACATTGTAAAATTACAACTTTTTTCTTTTCTTAGAATGGCTTAACTTAAAGTGCCATAAATACATTTTTTAGGAAATTTTTGTAAGTTACTTTATGATATGTTGCCATATGGCAACAATGTCCAACAGTAGATCTAACTTAGAAATTTCTAATTTAGAATTTTTCCTTATAAGTATTAATTTTTTTTATTGGAAATTATTCAATTTCCCCCGTGTTCGTGTGGTTTTCTGTATTTATATCTAATCAAAGCATTGCCATTAAAATTTGATTTTATCCATAATTCAAATGCATATACCATACAACCAATCAACATTATATTACTAGCATTCATATTGTTACAACTTAAAAGATCACCGCTGGCCTTGCTAGCTAGCTAAGCTATTGCATATTCCACTATTGTACAGTGTTGCCATTTGGCAACACATACATTTGATCGAGATTACAAAAAACTAATTTGATAAACACTTTTTTGAATTGTGAATATGTCATCATAACTTACTGAAGGTGATGTCTGTTTTTGTGGATCTGACATAATTTGATCCTGTTTTTATTGATGTTTACATTTGCATTCAGCAATTACTCACAGTAAATGCCAGTCTGTGTGAAATCGTGCCAAAGAAAAAAAAAAAACAGCATGTCTTGTGACTTAACCTAAGCACATCATTGGCTTCTTCTCTTTCCACCCAAAAAAATAGAACGTTGGTCTTAAAGAAACAGTTGCAGGGAAATGAACAAAATCTACCTCATGGCAACACCATGAGGTAGAGGGTTGAGTTCTATCTCTGAATTTCAATAATAAATCTATATAAAATGCTGTGCTTCCCACCTTCAGTCGCAATGATTCTGAAACTTCTAAAGTGAGTTCGGTGCTCAAGTCTGCATCGGTGCATCCTTCAGAAACTTGTCCTCCGTTCTTCAGTTTTAGAACTGAACTTTGGTGTTTGATGAGAACACAAGGACACAAGATCACTGAAGAATGCATATTGAGAAACAGCCTGAGAGTAATGCCCACCATCGCTATGAAGTAGGAGAGTATGTAAAAGCCCAATGCAGGAATGCTATAAAGCAATGCAGTTATAGATCAGCATATTACTCTACTCTTAAACCTAACCCCAAGTAATAAACACGACACACATTCAGTATTAATCCACACAGTGGCAAAGGTCGAACTATTTTATAAATTGACTGTGCCATGTGTGTGAGTATGAACAACTGATAATCCGTCTTTCGGATGAGACGTTAAACGAAGGTCCTGACTCTCCGTGGTCATTAAAAATCCCATGGCACTTCTCTTGAAAGAGCAGGGGTGTAACCCTGGTGTCCTGGCCAAAGTCCCTCTATCAGGCCCTTACAATCATGGCCTCCCAATCATCCCCTTCCACCAAACTGGCTCTATCACTGTCTCTCCACTCCATCAATAGCTGGTGTGTAGTGAGCGCACTGGTGCTGTTGTCCTGTGGCTGCCGTCGCATCATCCAAGTGGATGCTGCACATTGGTGGTGGTGTGGAGAAACCCCCCCTCATGATTGTGAAGCGCTTTGGGTGTATGGCCATACACAATAAATGTGCTATATAAATTTCACATTACATAGTAAGGCGAATCATGACAGATAGAGAGTATAAAAGTGCATTTAAATCAGTAAAGGAAGAAGCCAGCGTAGCCTTTTTTCAACGTGTAAACATATGAATAGCCCATAAAGATTTAATATTTAGATATATTACAAGCACTGATCTATAATAGAAGCGTGATTACAAGCCACGCAGAGCAATTACAAGCTACAACACACAATTAAATACATATTTTGCAAACTACACAAAATGAGACAACAATTTTAGTCACACTTACATGTTATGATCCGGAGGTAGAAGAAACTGGTCCATGTGAACTGCAACAGTTACTGACAAAGTTCCTGTCAAAGTGTCTGAAGGGAAAGGCGCGTTCACGTTTTACCAAATCTCGAACTACATGTTTGGCAAAAGATTCAAACCCAAAACGATTCATTTATTCAACTCTGAGTCGATCTAAACCTCACCTGGATGCTTTCATTCCCTTATGCTTCGTTCACACCAGACGCGGAACGAGGGGATAAATCGCACTATTCGTGCGTAAATAGCCGCGTGAACATTTTCAGTTTACTCGCTTCATTCGCACGTCAAACCCCACTTCATTCGCGCATCAAATTCACTTCAGAACAGACGCGAATTCACGTGATGGGCAGGGCTCTGTCTGCCTGGTGACTTTAGCTTCATAGCTAAATGGCTAACATGGATTTTATTGATAAAATAACTGTTTATGTGCTTTATGAAGGCTAAAAAACAGAGCCTTCTACATTCTTTCAGAGGTGCATCCAGCTCTGTGAGCTCATAAACTCCTCCAGAAACTGAACCTGGATGATGGAGGCTTTCTTCTGACTGAGCCCTGCTCAGTTTGATGAACTTTTTGTCATTGTCGGCTGGAGGAATTCTCCCGGGATTCCAACAACAGGTGTACGTCACAATCACGCCCCCACAAAACGTGCAAAACCTGCAAAACGCTTAATTCGCGCAGCGCCATTCGCGTCATTGGCGCCATTTGCGTCATTCGTGTGTATCGTGCCGCAGGATGTCTATTCGCGCGTTTGCATTGACTTAACATGTAAATCACTCACGCTTGATGCACGTTCCGCGTCTGGTGTGAACGCAGGATCACACACTCCATAGAAGGTCATTTTCAAAAACCCTTTATAGGGGCTCTTTAAAATCCTTAGACTCACAACAATCCATTAATTTATTCACGCCTTGAAAGGAAGCAAGCAAACAGACAGACAGACAGATAGGCAGGTACTCTGAATTGACTTGTCCAATTAATACCAATGCGGCTAAGCTGTATCCCTGCTGTAACACTCTTCAAATGCTACAATTCAAATAATTGGTTGTGATTAGTTCAAGGAAAAGATTAGGTAATATGTACACTGACATCTCCGGAGATTTGGGCGCCCTCGCTTCCTGTCACTTTTAAAGGTTAACTGCGTCTCTAATTGTTTTAAATCTACATACTGCCGACCTGCTTCCATGTCACGGCGCTCGACATGTTAATTGACTTTAATGTACTTAGAAGCATGTCAGAGCCTCCATCATTGCGTCAACTCAAACATTCTAATTCGTGACTTCAGGTGCGCTGATATTTTCAGCACGCCTCAATGCACGTCACATCCCTGAGAGCTTCAAACAGACTAGATGCAAATCCAAGATGCCTTCCACACATATCATTCACCACGAAAGTTAATGTGTCTATAAACCCGTGACTCAGCAGTTGCTAGGGCCGCTCCATGAATCGCATCTCGAATTAAAATGCAGTATTCCACACAACAGCCTCAAATGGAAGACACGCTGAAAAGAACAGAGGGTCAATACTCTCCAAAACTGATCTGTCATCCTCTCCTGCTCCCGAAGTCCACCTCCTTCTTCCTGTTGCTATAGCAACCGTTCGGCAAGGACAGGGGCATTGTAAAACATGGCCCTTGGAGAACAATCAATCATCGCATTCCTCTCGCATGCTTCTTAATTGCTTTTTGGATCATCCTCAAAAACATTTAACCCAGGGTTAGGGTCGACTCTACTAATTTGTGCCACTGATTCATTTTAACGTCGTCTTTCCTGTCCGGCGGAGCCCTCGAAAATATCCAGCATTCTTGATTACATTTTAGTTGAAATTCCTCTGTAATTTTAGAACGACCCGATCTGCATTATGCCCATGAATCTAGAAAGTACATAATGCTGACAAAAGGTTCAAATCCAGCCTTGTGTGTGTGTTTTTTTGCTCCAAAACCTAATTTGTAGCCAAAGGAAGAAGCATTTTAACTCCCAAAGTGTCCTTTTTTTGACTGAATGTGAAGTCTATTTCTGCTCTTTGGTGTTAATAGTCAAATTAGCACATTTCTCTAGTTGATAATGTTATGCTAAACGTATGAAAAAAAAGGCTTCATTGTGCTGACACTTTGCAGTGTTGTAATGGCCATCCTTTGGCAGCGCTGAACATGTCAGTTTAATGAGTCGTGGAAGACATGAAGCTTTAACCCAAGGTTAACTTCGCTGTTTTCTTGCATCAGTCTTTTGCGCAGATTGCAATGTATATGACGCTGGACTTTTTTTTTTTTGGGGGCTTGCTTGTGCTTCCAAAAATTCCTTCAGATTTGTTGGCTGTTGTTTTGGTGCACATTGGTTGCTGGGGTGGATTTTATTTTACTTTGTAAGTTTATTTTTAGAAAATCATTGACTGTAGTGTGTGGGGTTTGCACACAGTGTAAAAAACTAATTCTGTCACATATTACATGCACACTGTAGGCAAGAAGTCATATTATAAACATGCATGACAAGTACAGATGAAATCAAAACTAACCAGTGGTGTGAAGCAAATTACAAATACTCAAATTTCTGTAATTGAGTAGTTTGTGTCAGAAATTGTAATTTACTGAGTAGTTTTAAAAATGTGTTCTTTTAATATCTCTTGAGTACATTTTCGGTACTTTTACTCTACACTTTAATTTGTCCTATTGGGATCATGGGCGTTTCTAGGCCTGTTTTAGAGGGGCTGTAGACCCCATATATTTCTACTCACACCCCCCACCTGCCTTGTTGGCAGAGGCTATTTACTCTAATTATATATATATATATATATATATATATATATATATATATATATATATATATATATATATATATATATATATATATATATATATATATAATGAAGTGTATAGGATGCTTTAAAATGATATATTTGTGAATATTCATTATATTAGTCAGTACTGAAGCCAAATCTAGAGATAATCTAACAAAATAACTTACGATATTGGTTCAATAATTAGTAGCCAAAATTCTTACACTGTAAAACCCAAAAAGTTATGGTAACGCAAACCTTTTGAGAAAACGGATTGCAACAAACCATTTAAGTTCAAAAACTAGTCCTAAACTAGTCCTAATGAGTACTGTGAACTTTTTGAATACATTTGAGTAAACGAAGCAGTTTGAGCACAGTAAAACTCAGTGAATGAACAGAACTCAAACCAACTGAGTACTGAAAACACCCAATAAGTTAAGGCAACTCAAATCGTTAAGGCAACTGAAACCGATTGCAACAAACCATTTGAGTTAAAAAATAATCTATATGAGTACTGTGAACTTACTCAATTTAAGTTGAAGTAATGAGGTATTTATTTACACATTACCTTCAACACTGAGTTCAAAACTCTTTTCAAATAAGTAGAATTAACTTTTGGTAAATTTTGAGCTAACTACACTCATTTCATTTGATAAAGTTGATTTTTGGGTTTTACAGTGCAAGAAAAAATAATAAATATATTTTTTAAGACCAAAAATCACGAGAAACAAATAATTTTGTTGAAATTTAGTAGCTTGTAATTATTTTTTTGCATTATTTCACATTAATTCAAATGTATTATCTTTCAATTTTTTTAATGATGTTCAGGGATTAAATAAAATTTTCTTAAATATACCCATTTAACAAATCTGTTTTGTTCACATTAGACCAAACTATTTGCCCTACAGTATATTCACTAAGAAATGGATACAAATCATTTTCAAAATGAGTTGTGCTCATTTAGGCTCAGGATGGTAAATACTGTGTAATTAACTGCGGCAAATTATTACGTTAAGACCCTACTTTGTTAAATTTGTCTTATGTTTGAGTTAAATCATAGCCAAATTTGATCAATTCATTCCATTATTCTTCCTAAATCATGGCTATGTTCTAATAAATCATTCCTTCGTATTAAAGTAGTTGAATCAGGCCCATGTCATAGCTAAAATTAATATTAGGAAATCACAACATTAGCTTAACAGCATATCACTCACTCCAAAAAAAAAACCTACTTATTTAAAATGAGCTGAAACAATACAATTACTGAATTTTTTGGGGACAACTTAATTGTTTTATGTTCAAACCACCTAAATGTGTAAAAACTAATAATAACAAATCGATCGTGTGGAAGACAGCATTTGTAAAATTCTTTGAAGACACTTATCAAATCTATTGTGCTGAGTGATGTTTGCGTGGCCATCAATATAGGGTGTTTGCCTGATGAGGTACCATGATGTTTTGGATGCGTCCTAAAAGGGCAGCTTGCATGGTTTTGGAGAGGCGCCTATACATGCAGCATTCATTTATCACGGCGTACAGAATTATAGACTATTCTTGCGACTGCCAGAAAACAAACTACGGCAGGAGCGGATGCTATTTATATCTCGGCTGAAGGCGAGGATAGGAGCGCAAATGGAAGGTGGGGGAGGGACAAGGGTCACTGGCATGACTTCATCGAAAGGGAGTATCTGGTCCATCTCTGTCTGGATGACTCAGGTGGCAAATGTCACTTTGTAGCTGGGATGAAAAATAAGGCAGAAGCGAAATGAAGAGGAAAAAATCTGTGAGGCAGAGAAGAAAAAAACTCAAAGGGGACGCAGTGCAGATTTACTCCAGCGATTTCCTGAGGGCCACTTTACTTACTTAAGTCGATAGCAAATGAAGCAGGGGTGGTCCCGGAGACCTGGTGTGCCTATTAGCCCGCTGAAAAGAACCCTCTGTGCTTTTCTGCAGGCCTATATCCTTACTGTATGTTGACGTCAAGGATAATGTATGAGCTTCCAGCTGGTTCTTTATTCCCGCTTCTCTTTGCCTCTCTCCTCTGATTTACAATCTGGCTTTGCTGGCAGGGACGCCATTGGGGGGTCCCGAACCTCCACAATCCCATCGGCAAACAGAGGGACTCTAATCTGTGCTTTGTGCTTTCCAAAATTTGATGGAGTTTTAGCCCGGTAAAGAAATGAGCACAAGTCCAAACTCAAACAGTGCAAGTAATGCAAGGCATAGTCGTGGCTAAAAGACTAGTGCTTAAGAATTGTAAATCACCTTTACCCCCCTTCATTCCAGAACTGCACTGTAAACAATGTTTATGTTGGGACAAGATGAAGGAATTTGGTTAACTTATTAGTTTTTACAAATTTCATCGAATTGAACATGAAACAATTAAGTTGTTCCCCCCAAAAACTCAAGAATTAACTCATTTTAAATATGTAGTTTGAACAAACAGCAAACATCACTTTTTGAGTGTGAATTTCCAACATGATACTTGTTATTCAGATGGAGAGACTCCAATTTTTAAGAACTTGCTCCATATTTTTTGATTTATTTGACAAATCTATAACTCAAGAGCAATCCACTCTTCCAAAAAAATGATGTCAGCTGTTTGTTCAAACTACTTATTCAAAATGAGCTGACACGACACAATTTTTGACAACTTAATTGTCTTATGTTCAATCTACTTAAATTAGTAAAAACAAGTTAACTTAATCAGTTTGTGTTGAGACACACTTCTATATACATACCTGAAGAGTGCCAAATACATCCCAGGAGGTATGTTTTTTTTTTAAAGTTTTTGTTAAATCCAACAGAGATCGCCTTGTACGCTTTTTGAGATCTTGGGCTCTATTTTGACGGTCCATGCGCAAAGTGCAAAACGCAGGGCGCAAACGCTTTCAGGGTGTCAGAACGCATTTTTGCTAATTTAAGGACGGGAAAATCCGATTTGCGGATATTTGTTATATTTAAAACAAATGTAAATATGGATATAATAAATAATACGGCTAATAATAATAACATTATACAAAAGCAAATTGTTATGAATGAACTGAAAAAGCCTCCCGAGATGAAGAAAGCATAAAAGTAGTGATTTTCTAAATTACTGTATGTAGGCTAGAAAATAATATGTTTTGTAACATTTTAATCCTTTATATTTATATCCTATATATATTCTTAATATTTAAAATTTTAGATTAAAGATTAAGATTAAGCGAGGTGCTCTGCGCTCGACTTTAGACCGGGTTTGTTTTGGTCTAATGAAAAATCTATTATAGTTTATCAAAATAGCAACGCGCCAGCAGTGTGCCTCAGAACGCCTTCCTTTTTAGACCAGAACGCCTATGGGCGCACATATGAACGCAAATGCATATGCTATTTAAACAGCGTAGCGCAACGCCTCAAAATGACTCTTGCGCCAAGCTGAAACTAGCAAAAGACTATTGCGTCGTGCCTTGCACCACATTGCGCCGGGTGTATGATAGGGCATAAAAATTTAGTTATGTGTAAAAACAAAGGAACGACACAAGGAGAAAGTAATAAAACGTATTTAATTCTTTATATAAAAGACTTTTTTGGTGATGGGAGATTAAAGTCGCCTCTCATATGGTGAATGAAGTCACATGCATTGCTCAAGTGTGATTTTTTTCAACAAACTTCAACAGAGTGTAAAAATCTTGATGGTTCTGTGGGTCCTGTTTATCAAATCTGAGCTTTGATTTGTATTTTCTATTGGGTTCAGATCGGGTGATTGGCTGGGCAATTCTGCAGCTTGATTTTCTTTCTCTGAAAGCATTTGAGAGTTTCCTCGGCTGTGTTTTGGATCATTGTCTTGCTGAAATGTCCACCCTGGTTTCATCTTCATCATCCTTCTAATGTAGATGTTGGACTGAAGCAGCTAATATTCATATACAATGAACATAGGCAGAGGGTTGCTGAAGAACTACTGAGAGATTTCAGCTGCATTGTGGACTTTCACCGCCTTTCTACATCTCCCTTTCTTCATGTGTTCAATACTTTTCCTTGTCATTTCATTTTATCACACATAACTTCATTTGCAAACTAATTCATTTGTTTTTTTCATTTTTCATTGTTTTTTTTCAATTTCTTTAATAGCTACCAACATCTAATCCAAATATTTAAGTCAACAGCACCTTTAGAAATATGTTTTCTGAGAAAAATGATAACGTTCAATACTTAATTCCCCCACTGTATATATAAAAAACCTTAAAATAAAGTCCATGAGGGATGTCGTCCTTCTCAGGTGAAAGTCACTCAGTCATTCAGGCGGGCAGTGAAAGGCTGGAGCGCTTCACTAGGTGTTTAAGTCAAAGTGCCCTATAAATATAAATGACAGGCATTAAATGTGCCTTTAAAGGCTGGTCTCAGGTCAGCTCCCCCCTGTGCCCTAAAGACTCAAACACAGCGGGTTTAGGTGAGCTTGACGTCGATGCTAATAGTCTGAGGAGTGTTTGACGAAGGATTGAGACCTCACGCGAGTCACACACACACAGCCTCATAAAGGTGTTCTGTCATGTGAAGGTGTTATTGAATGCTAGAAGTGGCTTATTTAAATTCCAAACACACAATCCTGGTATTACTGTGCATGAGCCCAACATGTACACTGTGTTTTTACTTGTATGCTTGACTTATTTGAAGTAGGCTTCATTTAAAGGGACAGTTCAACCAAAACTGAAAACAGTCATCATTTACGCATCGTTCTCTTGTTCTAAACCTGTTTGAGTTTGAGTTGGAAACCTGTTACCTTGATTTACATAGTAGGAAAAACTAATGCGATGAAAGTCTGTTCTGTTTATGCAGTTAATCGTATAATAACTAAACGTATAATAATCTTGTGGCTTGACAGCAACACGGTACATTATACTTTAATTACTTACTGAAAAAAAGATATGGGATTGTTTCCGACTTGCATGTACAAAGTATTTACAATAAGAAAAAAGTGTGTACATTACTGGAATTCTATTATGATGATGACATTTGCACTATGATATTAAAAACTGATTCTTAATCAATTCAAACTAAATATCACTGAAAACATAACCTGTGAATACATACTTTACCATAGTTTTTTTGTTACTTAGGCAGAATAATAAATTAAAACACATTAACTGTCACATTACATTGTTTGGGGCCATTTACGGTTGCATATTTAAACCACAATTTAGTAGTCTAAACATAAAGCAATCATGACAAATTATACATCATTTGAAAGCTTAAAATGTCTAGTTTTCATATCCGATTTTTTAAAGACATTAATGAGCAACAGGTATTTATTAACTTGCAACAAATATACATATCTGAGTCCTAAAGCATTACTTTGCTACAGCAATCCACATGTAAAAATCTGTTTAGATGTTTCTAGATGTTTTTTTCGAAGCTATAAAATGAAATACCACTAAACTGCTCATACTACTTGAGAATTGTATGTCTACTTTATTAATGGTGTCAAAAGTATGAAAACATACAGTTGATATTGCTCAAATCAAAGGGGAAACCCTTGTATGGTTAGCAATGGAAAATGAATGTCAACCGGTGGTCATGTTTGGTACTGCGGCAAAACAAAATCTTATTGAAAGCTCTTTTTTGAGATATCAATTTCAAATTTGTAATATAATTTGACAGCTTTGATTTTCTGTCAATTTTAGGCTAAAACATTGACACATTATGTATTATAGTAACATTTAGAATAAATGTTTTATTTATTTCATAAACCTAAAGACGGGCATCACGGTGGTTCAGTGGTTAGCACTGTTGTCCGACAGCAAGAAGGTCACTGGTTCAAGTGGCTGGGCCAGTTGGCATTTCTGTGTGGAGTTTACATCTGTTGACAAAAACAGAATCCAAAAAATAAAATGAATGAGTGAATAAACAGGGTGAGAATGCGGTAAAAATCTGAAAACGTAGTGAAAAAACAGATGAGGGCTTTTCTTTTTCTGGACGACTTTTGAAAAAATTGTCTGTTGGGTTTAGGGAAGTAATTGGGTGGGCGGGCCAATCGGTAAAATTGGTTGGGTTTAGGGAAGGAGGAGAAGGGTGGGTCAGTTAATTGGCCGGTCGCCCAGTCAATCATTCAGTCATTCATTCAGTCAGTCAGACAGACAGTCGGCCAACAGCGGCCTCTGGTGGGTTTACGCGAGAATGGCATTGACGTGAACGGTGCTCGCGAGAGATGTTCGGGATGCGAAAAAACGCACATCGGCGGATTCGTGAAAACAAAAACTGCAAAAATACATACCTCCCGGGACGTATTTCGCTGGCTCCAGAAACGTTCACAGGACTACGTTTTCAGAATGAGCCCGGGTTGTACACAAATAATAAAAGCCATATTACAAAATTTCTACATTGTGAAACATATTCAGTATATTCAGTCTGATCTCATGAGCAAACATACGTATTTTATGTTTTGTCAGTTTAGTGGCTAATTTGTACAAGTTCAGTCGTACAAAAATGTACGATTTTTAAAAGGAGGTGTGGCCCCCAATCCTGCCCCTAAACCCAACCGTCATTGGTAGAGGAGCAAATCATACTAAATTGTATGAATGAAATTGTACAAATTCATACGAATCACTCACTAAGTCAAAAAGGTACAAATTACCGTAAGATTTTGCTGGTGTATCAAGTAGGCAGCAGAATAGTAGTATAATTCTAATATAGTTTTAATTGTTTCAAAAATGATTCAGTTCAGATTAACATGAATGCAACTGTTACAATCCACTGTAGAGTCGCTCTATCAACCCCAAACCCAGTGGAAATAAACCAAAATTTCTGACGGAAATACAGACAAATATTCAGAATTAAAATAAGTGATTATTATTACTAAATATGGCTTAGCAGTTCTAAACCTGCCTTCCAAATTCAAGATCAAGCAATTTATCACCATTTTCCATACTTGTCACCAATAGAAATGTATACAAAACTTCAATGTTCATTGTTATTTTTCACGAGGCGTATTATAGTCACCTTTATATGGGCGTCAGATAACAAGCGTGTAATTCTTCTGTCTGCTTATTAAACAAACAAGTGCAAAGCAACAGTGCGTTAATATCAACACCTCCGCCTGCTTTCCACTCTCTTGTCATGTAGACGCTGGATAAACACTTGTGAAGGAGCATGAATGTCAGTAGATGGTGTGATGGTGTCACATGCGTATGTGGGTGGAAATCAATGGGGCAGAACGGTCTCCGAGCAAGATCATCTAATCCATGAAGAGAGATGCCATGTTACAGAAAATTACACAGCAGCGCCGGAGCAGTGCACAGGATTGCAATTAACAGCTTTTGCTGTATTGTTGCTGATGCATATGGATGTCCACTGTAAATAAATGTGGATTCAGAATGTCTAGATGAACACGTCAATTTCTTTTGAGTATGTAGTGCTTTTGTCAAGTATTAGATTTCTTGAAATGCTTGCAACACACTGAAGGAAGCCGATTTCTGCGATTAACATTTCTGCATAAAAACATTCAACACAATCTACTTTTTGAATTAGTGGCTAGTTTGAATGAATTAGTACAATCTCAATTGTACATTTTTGGATGATTTGCTCATCCCCAAACGATTGTTGGATCTAAGGGCACACCACTTTTAGAAAATTGTACATTTTTGTATAATTAAATCATATCGATTTATATAAATTAGCCATTTTTCTCTCAATACTAGAGCCTAAACACATGAGATCAGGCTGTAAATGCAAAACGTTTCCATTGCAGTTTTGCTAAATATTGCTTTTTCAAATTGCCTGAAAAACCACCTCATGCAAGCAGGTGAAACAATTCTATAATTTGTGTAACACAGGCTCATCCCCCTATATACATTTTTGGAGATCGCAAAATATGTAGCCAGAAGTACATATGGCTGCATTTGGTCTTTAAAGGGCACCTATGTTGAAAAATCTACTTTTAAAGCTATTTGGACAGACACACACACACACACACACACACACACACACACACACACACACACACACACACACACACACACACACACACACACACACACACACACCTAACAGTACCTGACTATATTGTTTTTTTTATTTTTTTTTATTGTTGTTTTGTTATGGTTTTTTGTTGATGTTTTTTGTATTTGTATGATCCCAATTTATGTACCTTTTTGCATATTCTAATAAAAAAAAAAGTGGGTCTCAGATTGTACAAGAAGCACTGCATTAAATTACATTTCCCCCGCCATATCTTTATAATATGAGCATTTATTTTACCCTAGTATATTCAATGGAGCTTCTGCTTTAGCCTGCCGATTCTGACGGGTGCGTGCGAGTAAACAGCTTTTTGTCTCGTTTTACGCTTTAGCAACTAAATGAATGCTAAAGTTTATTTAACTGAATGTATTTTAATGACATTACAACATCGATGCTGTATAAGGAACCGTATAAAATGGAAAAAAGATCACAATAACAGGTCGCCGGAAGTGTATCAGCATGGGAACAGCACTAGCTGGGCATATACCCTATTAAGGAAAAATGTATTTTTTATTTATTTATTTATTTTTTTGGAATTAAATTTGAACACCAAAATTCGACCAGAATATCACAGAGACCACATTTCAACCAATTCTGAACACTATTAACAATGATTCAAAACACCTCAGCAACTAGATAGCACACCCTGGCAATCACCCAGAATGTTTTAGCATCATGTCTTCATGTTGCGCAAGGCACGACTATAAAAAAATCTGGTTGTCATCAATGTAAAACCCAGAGAAATTGAAAGAGGTCAGCAGAACCTCCTACATCTGTAGTGATACCATACTGTGAGTGTTTTTTCCATCCGGTGTACATGCCGAATCTGCCACGTCCATCTAATTGGAATTGCGAGCTCGAGTCGACAGTAAACAAGCGTGCTTTGACAGCTTCCACTTACACACACGCCAAGAGAACGTTAGTTATACGTTGGATACAACTTCTGCAGCATGACGTGATGCGTCTCTGACAACCCCCGCCGAGTTTTCACCGTGCAGTTACACTCCACCATTCAGTCTCTTTTGCTATCTTTCTCTCAAACAACCCAGATGCTAACACACACTCTTGGGCCGTCTGTCTGCATCCTTCTTTAATATCGGCTCACTCTGTTCCAGAACTATGGAGGCAGCACTGTAAGGCGTGATGGGCATAATCCTGATGCGAAAGCTGTTCCAAACCTTAATTCCTTTCTAATTATGCTGCCTCATTAGGTATCTAATGTTGGCCAAAGCTACATCACATGTAGTTTGCAACAAATGCAATCCCAGAATGCATTTTAACAGAAATAGTAGGGGAAAGAACCAAGTTTAGTGGATGAAATGAAATGCAAATGATAAATTACAGATATTAAAAACTTTAAATACTTAGAGTCATTTAAAGGACAACATGAACAAAAGGAAAGAAATTCTAAATGTGTATTGATGTCTGCAGTTAAATATCCACAATAAACTAATTTGTTGTCTTGATTTGCTAATCAATAACTAAATTAATATAAGGGATTGACTTTCTAGGCTACAGAATGTTTCACAATTTAACTCAGTTGAAAGAATTTTGGTATAAAGATGGAGAATTTTTTTTTTTTTTGCCATTTTTTTAACATCCTAATATTAAACTAAAGCGCAAAGCTGGACATTTTAACCAATGGGTGTCAGGTGACAGTGGAGATGAGAATCCAATATGCAGTTTTATTGAGAATCGATGTCAAACCGGTAATGGTCAATCATAGGAGCAAGTGAGTAAATACAGAGAAATCCAGAAGTGTAGTCGAGGTCACAGTCAATGAGGTCAATACTGGCGGCAATAAACATAAACAAGGCAACAAGGCAAGGATCAAACATGGAGAACGCTTAGTAATGTTACAAGTAGAAACCAACCAGACTCAAAAATATGTGTCTTAAAGTGACTTGTATAAATAGTCCTGTCATTAGACCTTCCGAGTATCAGCTGTATGTATACATGTATACAATCATGGGTGAACCGGAGCTGGTGTGTGTGAGATGCACGACGGGAGTTGTAGTTCATATCAGTGTCAGACATGTAGTTCTGGTAATAATGAATGTTCTTCTGCAATCTATACGGGTTTGATTGCTGGTGATAATGCTATTGTATCTGTTATGCAATAATATTGTAATAGATCTATTACATTCAGAGTTGTTTAGCTTAGTGATATGCAACTATAGAACGATCATATCAAGGAAAAAATAAGGCTCTGAAGTGCTATTTCTTTGTAGCAAGTAAACACTATAAGTAAAACATTGTATTACTTAGTTGTGAAGGTATGGCATTTAGGTTGTATAGCTTAGCAAAATGCTAATATATAACCATTACAATCGAGAAAAATTCAGGCACTGGAATGCTTTTTGTTGGTTGCATATCAATATGTAAAGCATATTGTAGTAGTGAGGTTTTGACGTTCATGGGGTTTAGCTTGGAAATCATACTAACATGCAACCACTAAAACAAGGCAACAACTGAGCCTCTTGTGTGAAATGTTATTTGTTTGCTGCATGTGTGAGAAGCAGCATATGTGTGTAGAGTTAAATTTACTTCATATTTTACAGTCACTTGCGAGGTTATCACTTTCAGGCTGTTAGCAAAATGCCAATATGTGAGCATTAAAATGACCCTGCTGAAAAATCCAGCTTAAACCAGCCTAGGCTGGTTGGCTGGTTTTAGCTGGTTGACCAGGCTGGTTTTAGAGGGGTTTTGGCCATTTCCAGGCTGGTTTCCAGCCATTTCCAGCCTGGTCTTAGCTGGTCAGGCTGGAAAATGACCAGCCAAATCCAGCTAAAACCAGCTTGACCAGCCTGGTTTAAGCTGGACATAGCTGGTTTTGGCTGGACTCCCAGCCAGACCAGGCTGGAAATGGCTGGAAACCAGCCTGGAAGTGGCCAAAACCCCTCTAAAACCAGCCTGGTCGACCAGCTAAAACCAGCCAACCAGCCTAGGCTGGTTTAAGCTGGATTTTTCAGCGGGGCAAAGAAACAAAATTAACTGTAAATTGTGAGGTTATAGCATTTAGCATTTAATGCTAATAAGGAATGGTCAGAATCAAAGAAGATCGAGGCTCTGGAATGCTATTTGTTTTGTACCAAATGTAGATATCCAGTATGTGAAACATAGTAGTTACTTGTGAGGTAATGATGTTCAGGAGGATTAGCTTAGCAAAAATGCTAACATGCAACCACTAAAATAAGACAACGATTGAGCCTATTGTGTAAAATGTTGATTGTCTGCAGCATAGGCTATGTAAGAAGCATGTATGTAGAGCATATTGTAGTTTGTATTTCAGTCAAGTGTTAGCAAAATACGAATATGCGAGTATTTAAATCAAAGGAAAAATCAATGTAGTCAGTTATGGCATTTAGCTTAACAAAATGTTAACAAGTAACCATCAGAATCCAGGCCTTGTAAAGCAGAAGTCACTTGTAAGGTTATGACATTTAAGGGGTTTAGCTTAGCAACATGCTAACAAGGTGTCAATGGAATTAAAGGAAATACAAGGCTCTGAAATGCTCGCATTTGTCGCATATATATATATATATATATATATATATATATATATATATATATATATATATATATATATATATATATATATATATATACACACACAGCAGGGGCGTTGCTAGGGTCGAAAGGGATAAGGGGCTTAGTTGCAGAACAAGAGCTTTTGGGGTTTGAGTCTTCGGAATTGAAGAAAAATCAGGGCTCTGAAATGCTATTTGCTTGTTACATATGTAGATAGACCATATGTAAAACATACTTTAGTAGTCACTTGTGAGGTTATGACGATGCAAGGGTTTATCTTAGCTACATGCTAACAAGAAACCATCAGAATTGAAGAAACATCAAGGCTAATGCTGTTTGTTTGTTGCGTATGTAGATAGCCTAAACAGTATGTAAAACATATTGTAGTAGGCCTGTTAACTTGTGAGACTGTGCTGGAGGCAATGACGTTCCAGGGGTTTAGCTTAGCAACATGCTAATAGCAGTCCAGAATTGAAAAAAAAAATGAAATGCTATTTGTTTGTCACATATTTAGATATACAGTATGTAAAATATATTGTAGTAGTCAAATGTGAGGTTATGGCATTTAATGTTTTTAGCTTAGCAACATGCTAACCATAAGTCTTCGAAATTAAAGAAAAATCGTGGCTCTGTAATGCTATTTGTTTTTCGCATATGTAGATATACAGTATGTAAAACAGAAAGTATTACTTCAATACATGGTTATTATACTATTTTTAAGATCGATTCAACTTATGGCTTCATTGATGCTTAAAATGTTGAATATTCTAGATGTAATCTACTTTCTGCAACTTTTTGCTAATACATTTTCAGACTATCTCTATACTTTTGTATTTGACAAGCTAATTTCAAAGCCTTCTCAATCCTGCCACAGTAACGCCATTTAGTTTTGCTCACCGACGTCCAACATCCAATTATCCACAAGTTTGCCTGATATATAATAAAGCATAATCCCCTCGAATAGCCAGCGCTTATTTCTTTATGAGCAAACTTGGAAGGCGGTTTGTCAGTGTGATCAGAGCTTCTCTATCTCTTGTGTATCTCCCTGATTTCCCAAGTCAGATCTCCCTCCGCGGCGAGGCTCCGCATTCCCCACGCTGCACAAAAGCATGTTTGATCTTTCCAATTACGCCGGCCGCTCTGTGCAAGCCTGCAGATCCGAGAGAACAGCTTGGCAGCAGAATTGGTTGCACATCAGGCTCTTTTACTGGTGGAGTTATTCGCCCAGAGGTGGAGATCCGCGTATCTGCCTTTGCTGCTGCCTCATCAGGAGAGAAGGGACTGTTTGGGCCAAAAGTGCAGTAATAATCACGTTGCGTGAACTCTCATTAAGATGGTGGAGGGCTGCGCTGCGTGGGAGGCTGTGTGTTTGTGTTTATATGTGTGTATCTGTGAAACAGGAAGGGAGAGTGTTAGTGTGGGTGGTGGAAATACAGTAGCTTTGTTCCAAAACCTAGTGAGCTGCCACAGTGTCTGCAGCCTACATAAGCAGCTGTGTTAAAATAACATCCTGACGGCTGTGGCACCTTAAAAGTGACTGTTTCAATGCTCTCTACATACGTAGAATAAGATGCTGTGCGTTAATAGCATTCAACTGGCTACACAAACGTTTGATTTTAATATATTGTCGAATATTGACTTTTCTCGACACCCTGAAAGTGATAACCTCGCAAGTGCCTCTAAAATATGAAGTACAATATGTTCCACATACATGCTGCTTCTCACATATGCTCACAAGAGACTGAATTGTTGTCTTATTTTAAACTTTCATGTTAGCATGTTCGCTAAGCTAATTTCCCTGAATATCATTTCAGCACTTCGATTGACTGTTAATAATATGTGAATAAATAAATAAACATTATTAATAACAATGGTTGATAATGAATAAACGTATTTGCTAATTAAAGGAATAATTCACCCAAAAGTTTACATTTTGTCATTATTTAATTACTCCCTGGGGTTCCAAACCTTCGTTTTTTTCTTGATTTTATATGTTGAAAAATGTTGCCATTGACATCGACAGTAGAAAAAAGAAAATACCATGGTAATCAGTAGGAAAGCCACGGTTCTCAATATAATATTGAACCGTACGTTACGACCTTTACAGTTTAATACGCGCTTGTGAATTGCGGTTTTCTCGGTTTTGCGAAATAAATAATTTAATAAGTATTTATTTATTTAATAATTAAATGTTATAAATATATAAAAAAAATATAAATATATAATATATATATATAAAATATATAAATATATAAAATAATATATAAATATATATAAAATATATAAATATATAAAATAATTTATGTGGGTTTTTTATCTCCCCGAATTGACTGTCTGCGCCTCTAAAGCTGAGATGAGGAAACTCCTCCCTGCGAGTAAATATCCAATCACTATGCTCTAAAGTTAGAGGGGCGCTTGACCATCATTCCACACTTTAACATTGCGAGCGGCGGTGAAGTGAGGTTGAGGCAACTGTACAAGTAAGCGGCCGAGAAGTGAGGCAACAGTACGAGAAAGCGCCGGCGTCTTTTATATCAGCGGTGTGAGGACGTTTCGGTTTTGCCGGTAAGTATAACGCCAATAAAAGAAAAAACGGTAAACAAAAAATAACTGAGTGCAAGCATTGTTTTACACGTTTAACCATGACTGCACATCTGCAGCGCCATCACCCAGCAATATGACTGCCTGTAGGCAGAATATCAGAGAAGGTAATAAAGTCCTCCAAATAGCAACAATCCCTCGCTGAATCCTTCAAGCAAACACACCCAACTGGTTCTCAGAGACACAGAAAAATAACAAAGGCAGCGCGGGTGTTTATTGCTTAAGATTTGCAGCCGTTTTCGGTGATTGGAGATGTGGGCTTTTGTCATTTTATAAAAGCACTCCGCGTTACAGACTACAGTCTCGCATTTTTTCAGCGCCGAGATAATTAAGATGCTTTATTTATGTTTACTTAAGTACAAATATGTTTATTTAAAAAGGCCAATTTATCTTTATTAACTTCACATGTATGTTTATTTTCAAAGTGTAGGATTTTATTTGTTTCCTAGTTTGTACATGGCTAACCAGCAGCTGTGATATTTCAGTGTCAATTTTTTTATACAATACACTAGGAACTAGAGTACTTTTCTTAGCTTTTAAGTGAAACAAAAAGAGTATTGCAATAAATCGTTTTTATTTTTTTCTCCTTAACCTCTTACTGTTCCTATTGCCTATAGAATAAAACAATAAAAAACATGCGTCAAGCCATGAGAACCGAACCAAAAACAGTGTTAAAAAAACCGAGGGATGTATTAAACCATGGGCTCCCTGTATTGTTGCATCCCTTGTCAGTGGCTGTCAGTTTGCAACATTATGCAAAATATTATCTTTTGTGCAAGGCAGTGGCGCAGTAGGTAGTGCAAGGAGGTCGCTGGGTCGCTGGTTCGAACCTCGGCTCAGTTGGTTTTTCTCTGTGGAGTTTGCATGTTCTCCCTGCCTTCGCGTGGGTTTCCTCCGGGTGCTCCGGTTTCCCCCACAGTCCAAAGACATGCGGTACAGGTGAATTGGGTAGGCTAAATTGTCCGTAGTGTATGAATTTGTGTGTGAATGTGTGTGTGGATGTTTCCCAGAGATGGGTTGCGACTGGAAGGGCATCCGCTGCGTAAAAATTTGCTGGATAAGTTGGCGGTTCATTCCACTGTGGCGACCCCGTATTAATAAAGGGACTAAGCCGACAAGAAAATGATTGAATGAATGAATTATCTTTTGTGTACAAACGTAGAAACTCAAGCAGGTTTCAAGAGTTCGCCCTTAGCTAATGATTGATAATAAAGCTAGTTTGGCATGCTGTCCCGGGAGAGAGCCCTGAACTCGTGAGATCCTCGTGCCCGGGGCTTCCTCCCGTTGCAGGGCGAGAGGGTAGTCAGAGTTCAGGTAGGTCTTGAGAACTCCCCTGGTTGATAATGTTGGAAGTAAATTAATGCTATGAAGTGTCTATGCTGTCAATTTAGATTAGTCACTTTACTTATGTTACATGTTTTTGGTCTGTGGGAGGAAACCGGAGAGCCCGGTGAAAACCCACGCAAAGCACGAGGAGAACATGCAAACTCCGCACAGAAATGCCGACCTGGCCAGGAAGTGTACAAGCCGGTGACATTCTAGCTGTGCGGCCGTGGTGCTAACCATTAGGCCTCCGTGCTGCCCTGACAAAGAAATGGGAGGAGTAGGGGAGGAAGGGGGGATTTTTCAAGATGAAGATGGTTGAGGTAAGATACTCTGGTTACTTATAGTGGTTAAGGAGTCGCCTGATTAAAGTAAAGTAGAGTAGATGTCAGAAGTTTTATTTTTGGGTGAACTATGCCTTTCAGATTTGTCAGTAGCTTTTGCAGGTGGCGTTCATTTACTGACACTTTTAATGGAATGATGGGCCCAAGATATTTGCTATGGCAACTTTTGATATTGAAATGCCGAACAAACTGACTTGTACTAACAACTTCAGTACTTTGATATACTGTATTGTTTAGGATGTTTATGTAAATTACAATCCAAAAAGTGATATGAGCTGGTGGTAGTTTTTACAATACTGATCAAAATATCATTATCAAATCAGAGAAAGTCATTTATTTTAGTGGATCAGTCTGTTGAGATAGATAAAAGAAGCAATAACAATTGTTCATATAGCTTTATGCTGTTTATTTAGGCTGAGTTTAGCATTTTCTATACGTATATATTCTTATTTTTTGCACTTTGGAGTGGCCTAGTTAAAGTCCTGACTTGAATTCAATTGAGATGCTGTGACATGACTTTAAAGGGCAGTTTGTGCTTCAAATGTGGCTGAATTACAACAATTCTGCAAAGATGAGTGGGCCAAAATTCCTCTACAGGCACTGTAACAGACTAAATTTAAGCTATTGAAAACCTGAAAGTTGAATGCAGTTGTTGCTGCTAAAGGCAGCCCAACCAGTTATTACTGTAGGTTTAAGGGCAAACACTTTTTCACACAGGGCTTTGTAGTTTAGTATTTTGTTTTCCCTTAATAATAAAAACCTTCATTTCAAAACCGCATGTTTACTAGTGTTATCTTCGACTAATACTGAAATTAGTTTGATGATCTGAAACATTAAACTGTGCCAAACATGCAAACAAATAAGAAATCAGTGAGGGGCAAACACTTTTACACAACACTATATAAACATATATACTGAATCAAACTTTCCTTTAAATACCTCAACAAACTGATTTACTAAAAGGAATGTTTTTTTTTGGGATGGTTAATTGTATTTGAAAATTGCCTATTGTTGCATGTGCAAAGAGTGTTAAACAAAACCCAGTGACTCTCCACATGCGAGTCGCTTGCTTTAACAAAGAGGCTAGCTGGCCTTACATATATATTCTTGTTTTTTTGGACATTGGACTGGCCTAGTCAAAGTCCTGACCTGAATCCAATTAAGATGCTGTGGCATGACCTTACAAAGATGCTTCATGTTTCAAATGTGGCTGAATTACAACAATTCTGCAAGGATGAGTGGGCCAAAATTCCTTCACAAGCACTGTAACAGACTCATTTCAAGTTATCTAAAACACATGATTTCAGTTTTTGCTGCTATTGGTAGCCCAACAAGTTAATAGGTTTAGGGCAAACACTTTTTCACACAGGGCTATGCAGTTTTGTATTTTGTTTTCCCCTAATCAGAAAAACCATTTCAAAACAGCATGTGTTTACTAGTGTTATCTTCGACTAATATTGAAATTAGTTTGATGATATTAAACAATAAACTGTGCCAAACATGCAAACAAGTAAGAAATCAGTAAGGGGCAAAATCAGTAAAGTGGTTTTTCACACCACTTTATATACATATATATACTGAATCAAGCTTAAAAAACGTTCGTTGAAATACCTTTAACAAACTTATTTACTAAAAGGAATAACTTTAATGGATGCTTAATTGTATTTGAACATTGCTTATTGTTGCATGTGCAAAGAGTGTTAAACAAAACCCAGTGACTCTCCACATGCGAGTCGGTTGCTTTAACAAAGAGACTAGCTGGCCTTACATATATATTCTAGTTTTTTTGGACATTGGACTGGCCTAGTCAAAGTCCTGACCTGAATCCAATTAAGATGCTGTGGCATGACCTTACAAAGATGCTTCATGCTCCAAATGTGGCTGAATTACAACAAATCTGCAAAGATGAGTGGGCTAAATTTCCTTCACAAGCACTGTAACAGACTCATTTCAAGTTATCTAAAACACTTGATTTCAGTTTTTGCTGCTATTGGTAGCCCAACAAGTTAATAGGTTTAGGGCAAACACTTTTTCACACAGGGCTATGCAGTTTTGTATTTTGTTTTCCCCTAATCAGAAAAACCATTTCAAAACAGCATGTGTTTACTAGTGTTATCTTCGACTAATATTGAAATTAGTTTGATGATATTAAACAATAAACTGTGCCAAACATGCAAACAAATAAGAAATCAGTAAGGGGCAAAATCAGTAAAGTGGTTTTTCAAACCACTTTATATACATATATACTGAATCAAGCTTAAAAAAACGTTCATTGAAATACCTTTAACAAACTGATTTACAAAAAGGAATAACTTTAATGGATGCTTAATTGTATTTGAACATTGCTTATTGATGCATGTGCAAAGAGTGTTAAACAAAACCCAGTGACTCTCCACATGCGAGTCGGTTGCTTTAACAAAGAGGCTAGCTGGCCTTACATATATATTCTTGTTTTTTTGGACATTAGACTGGCCTAGTCAAAGTCCTGACCTAAATCCAATTAAGATGCTGTGGCATGACCTTACAAAGATGCTTCATGCTCCAAATGTGGCTGAATTACAACAAATCTGCAAAGATGAGTGGGCCAAATTTCCTTCACAAGCACTGTAACAGACTCATTTCAAGTTATCTAAAACACTTGATTTCAGTTTTTGCTGCTATTGGTAGCCCAACAAGTTAATAGGTTTAGGGGCAAACACTTTTTCAGACAGGGCTATGCAGTTTTGTATTTTGTTTTCCCCTAATCATAAAAACCATTTCAAAACAGTGTTATCTTCGACTAATATTGAAATTAGTTTGATGATATTAAACAATAAACTGTGCCAAACATGCAAACAAGTAAGAAATCAGTAAGGGGCAAACACTTTTTCACACCACTTTATATATATATATATATATATATATATATATATATATATATATATATATATATATATATATATATATACTGAATCGAGCTTAAAAAAACGTTCATTGAAATACCTTTAACAAACTGATTTACTAAAAGGAATAACTTTAATGGATGCTTAATTGTATTTGAACATTGCTTATTGTTGCATGTGCAAAGAGTGTTAAACAAAACCCAGTGACTCTCCACATGCGACTCGGTTGCTCTGACAAGGAGGCTAGCTGCCCTCATTTACATATATATTCTTATATTTTTTGACTCTGGACTGGCCTAGTCAAAGTCCTGACCTGAATCTAATTAAGATGCTGTGGCATGACTTTAAAAATGCAGTTCATGTTCCAAATGTGGCTATATTACAACTATATAAAGATGAGCGGGCCACAAATTCCTTCACAAACACTGTAACAGACACATTTCAAGTAATTGAAAACTTCGCTGCTAACCTGTTATTAGGTTTAAGGTGCAAACACTTTTTCACACTAGGCTATGTAGTTATGTATTTTGTTTTCCCTTAATAATAAAAACCATTTCAAACCTGCATGATGTGTTTACATATATAGAATCAAGCATAAATACATGTTCATTTAAATAACTCAACTGACTGATTTACTAAAATGAATGACTTTCTCGGATGGTTAATTGTGTTTGAACATTGCCTATTGTTGCATGTGCACACAGAGTGTTAAAGAAAACCCAGTGATGTCTCATTTAGTTGCTCTTAGCGCTGAATAAATAGTTGGGAACATTTCATGTAGGTGTCATGGATCTTGTAAATCAGCCATTGTAATCACGCCGATGACTCTTCAGTTCTTATGAGGCATTTATTTACACAGTTATGCATATCTGAACAGACGGAATTCAAATAAGCGGAATATTCATCAAACAACAGCTCGAGTCAACCTGTCGTCGTTTCACCTTTCGGATAAGCTTTGAGTTTTGAATATGGCATGCATGTAAAGCTGTAGAGCCTGACCAGCTCGGTCAAGCGCACATGAGCATACTGTACACATACACACACACATACACACAGCACAATTCCCCCCTCGCTTACAAGCTGGGGAAATGGGAATCTTAAAATCACAGCTCGATGTCCTCCACGTGGACAAACCTCTCAGTCTCGGGAGCGTTTCATGGAAGACGAAATACAACAGAGGTAAATAAAACACCTTTCTTGATTTGTAACAGTCCGCTTTGTTTTTCGTCCGTATAGGACCTTCCGTTCTCTGTAATGTCTCTTTCCGAAAGTTTCATCTGTTCCACTCCTCTCGTCCTTTCTTCAATATGAAGAAAAGATCAGAAGAATTTTTGAGGGAGAAAGAGTGGCAAAATATCCTCTAGCCAACATCAAACGGTCCCGGCGTACATTTAATACATTATTTAAACATTATTACAGCTAGCTTATAATTCTCCAGTCCGTCTCATCGTTTGTGGCCTCGGCAAATGAGTATGGAAGGGATTTGAGTTCCGGAAGAAAGTGATTGTTTTTTTAGTTTTTTTTTTGCCAGTAGAGAAACACATGCACACATGCAAACTGAACCTGAGAAGTAGAAACGTTGTCGATTTAATCCATGTAATGAGAATTCAGTGTAAACACAAGAAAGTCATGGCAAAAGGGAGGGAAGAACAAAGACGGTTGCCTGAGGCGCCATCATACAGAATTCCAATTAACATGTGCTGTGATTTCCCAGCATCCCCAGGTGCCGAAACGCAGGCTGCGATACAGTTTTCCATTGGACACGCCTGTTTTCCACAGGCTCCTTGGGAAGGGGTGCGACACTGTCTCAAATTGTATACAGGTTTTTCCATTGGCTCTTCAAGCAATAGTTGGCTCCAGTCATTTTCCATGGGCTTTCTATTGATTGTCCCAGTCAGTTGTTGCTAGCCTGGAGGCTCAGCAGGTGTTTTTTGTGTGTGTATTTTGAATCAGTCAAACCCGTATGGGTAGAGTTTGGCTCATTTGTTGTTTTATGTCTTGTGCATCTCCTATACTCTTCCTTTGGTGCCCCGGCAGAGTCCCGCCAATTCGACAGAGATCTCTGTGGAGAAGGAAATTAAAAAAAAGCAAAGATCAGCTAACGCATGACAAATTGACAGAACTGAGGGCTTTAATTTCAAGAGACTCTACATGAAATGATGATTCTGTTGTAATGTAACGTCAAAGTGGAAATCAATTTGCTTTGAATTGGTCACACCTCACCAAATGTTTCATTTGAATGCGAACAAGAAGAATTACATCTGTGGAAAATGTCATGTTCTTCTACTTTAGTCCGCACAAGATAATTCAATGTCTGTCTGTCTGTCTTTCTGTCTATCATGGCAGATGATATTTCACAGTACTATTTTCTAGCTACCTAGCTGGGGACTATATTGAGGCGCTGTGCAATATCATATGAGAGCAAAGTTCCTTGGTTATTACACCAGAATGAGAGTATGTAAGGCTAGAAAATAGCAACTTTCATTTTCCATTTGTATCCCTGCTGGTCCTACGTCACCCAACCCGCTTCAAGCTGGTATCAAACCAGCTAGAGCACCTTTAGAGGTCAGAGGACTGAGGTTTACCTGCACAGCACCTACTGGCTAGCCTCTGTTACACTCACCCTCCTTAACCTCACTCCCCTCCGGGTCACAACACCAACATAGCCCTGCCGGTCCTATGCCACCCAACCCGCTCCAAGCTGGTATCAAACCGGTGACCTTCCGCATAGGAGTCGGTTGCTTTAACAAGGAGGCTAAAGACCATGGCCTCTAGCGATCTGTCACTACAGCACCTTTAGAGGTCAGAGGAGTGAGGTTTACCTGTACAGCACCTACTGGCTAGCCTCTGTTATACATTGGTCTTAGTACACAACTTAACTACAGAATAGTCAAACTTTAAATGGGAAAATTATTCAATTATTTTTTTTAAATATTGAGCAAGATGCTAATGGTCTAATCAGATTCAATGATTTATGCTATGCTAAGCTAAATGACTCTGTGGATTAAAGAGCCCTAATATGGGTTTTTGAAAATTAACTTCCATACAGTGTGCGACAGCTCTAAGTGAATAAAAACATAAAGTTTAAATCTGAAAAAATGTAGATTGTTTCTCAAAATATGAAGTGCCGGATCCGGTAAAACGTGAACGCACCTTTCCCTTTAAACACCAGTGGAGTGCAGGTGTGTGTGGGACTGATCATAACTGAAGATGAATGAATATTGAGTGAACATTCTGGTTATTAATGCAATAATCTACTCTGCAACGCAGGAATCGTCAACTGTTTCTTAAAGGAAAGATCAGAAAAGACTACTGATGTATGGGACTTTGTCAGAGCTTAACAGGAACTTTACAGCACACAGTTCATGGATCAGTTTCTTCCTCTGTTTCACAAGTGTAAGTAACTTAAGTATGATTAAAATGGTCGCCTCCTTGATTTCTCCAGCTTGTAAAATATGTATTTCATTGTGTTTTCTTACTTGTGATCGCTCCACACAGCTTGTACTGTAACTGGTTAACTCTTTATATTCTCATATAGAATATGAAAAAATCTTCTCGCTGTTAAACAGAAATTGGAGGAAAAAATAAACAGGAGGGCTAATAATTCAGGAGGGCTAATAATTTTTACTTCAAATGTATGAGTGGACATGTATGCTTTCATCTGACAATATATTTGTTGTTTATTTTGATTTATACATTTTGTCTATAAATTTTTTTTATTTGGTTAATTTTACAATGCTTTTTTGTTGTTTGTGAAGCGCTTTGTGTTGCAAAGAAAAATTCTATACAAATAAAATGTATTATTATTATTATTTTAAAAACCTAAACAATACAAACAAAAATAAAACAAAACTGAAAAATATTTTAAAAATCTGTTATTTTCTATAGGATTTAGGTCGGGTGATTGGCTAGGCCATTCAACAGCTTGATTTTCTTTCTCTGAATGCATTTGAGAGTTTCCTCGGCTGTGTTTTGGATCATTGTCTTGCTGAAATGTCCATCCTGGTTTCGTCTTTATCATCCTGCTAATGTATATGTTGGACTGAAGCAGCTAATATTCATTTACAGTGACGAAGAGAAGAGGGATGCTGAAGAACAACTGAGAGATTTCAGCTGCTGTCTGGGCTTTCACTGCTATTCTACGTCTCCCTTTCTTCAAGTGTTCAATAATTTGTCCCTGTGTAAACTTAGTTTGTGAACTAATTAGTTTTGTTTTCTTTGCATTTATGGATTTTTTTGGTTTTTATCATTTCATATCATATCATTTGGTTTTTATCAACATTTGGTGAACATTTCAAGTCAACAGCACCTTCAAAAATATGTATTCTGAGTAAAATAGTGACACATTTAATAGTTGTTCCTGCCCACTGTAGATCTGGAACAAAATGGGAGTAAACAATGACAATTTTTTAATATTGATCTGAACCATTCCTTAAATTCCCAGTAAAGCCAGGCCAAATGTGTTGGCTCTCATTCCAATGAGGACGGCAATCAGGCACACGGACACACAGCTGCCTCTGGAGATTGGATCATGGCATGTCAACAGCCTGGCCACGGCTGCTCGTGCATACAGATGCAAACATAAATGAATCATACACAGGCCATCAGCATGCAGCGTCACGACAGACACACACTCACTCACTCACACACACACACACACACTCGACCACTGGGCACGGGGCTCCACTGCCGGCACATTAAAAAGCTCATTAGCCGACTAATTAAACTCATTGCTCTCTTTTAGCATCTCCTCCATCTCCCTTATTAAGCTCTCCACGCCACCTCCGCTAGCCATAGTCTAAAGCGAAAGCAGCTTCCCCAGCGAGCAGACACAGCAGCCAGCGAAGAGGAAAGGGCACTGCACTGTGTGTAAGTCAGCCGTTACTCCAATCCCAAGACGGTGCGGTTCAAAGCGCTCCAGGCGTTTACAGACGCAAGTGAAATGAGCGTGCTTATTTTGACTAAGTCAGACTCAGCAGCGTTATGGATTGCATTTATTTGCTGGATAATTTATGTGCTTGAAACTGCTTATCGTGTGGAGACGGGTGGGGGAACAGCTCTACATATAAACAGTGATTTGCATAGCTTGACACAGGGAGGGGTTTGCTTATCGTGATAGCTGTTTTATTGCACATGTTCGGTTTACAAATTTAGCTTGCGAGCCAAACTCAAACGTCTCTGTTAGACTGCAATGGAGAATTCTAACATGTAATTAAAACTCTCCTCATGCGGAGATCGCAGTTACGTTCACACTATTAACGCATATAGAGTTGAAGTCAGAATTATTAGCCCCCCTGTATATCCCCCCACCCCCATCAAATTTTTGTTTAACGGAGAGAAGATTTTATTCTACACATTTTAAAACATAAATAATTTCTAATAACTGATTTATTTTATCATTGCCATGATGACAGTACGTATTATTTCACTAGATTTTTTTCAACATACTAGTATTCAGCTTAAAGTGACATTTAAAGGTTTAAAATTAGGTTATCTGGGTAGGTTAGGGAAGTTAGGCAAGTTATTGTATATTGATGGTTTGTTCTGTAGACAATCAAATACAAAAATTGCTTAAGGGGGCCAATAATACTGACCAAAAATGGTTTAAAAAAAATTAAAACTGCTTTTATTCTAGCCGAAATAAAACTAATAAGGCTATCTCCAGAAGAAAAAGTATTATAGAAAATACTGTGAACAATTTCTTGTTCTGTTAAACATCATTTGGACAATATTTTAAAAAGAAAAACAAAAAGAAACATAATAATTAGACAAACTGTATTTATTGACATAAATTTGTACATCAGAAATTGCCTTTATATGCTGGGTTTACACCAAACATGGAATTAAGAATTTGCATGAATGAATTGTATACAAGTCAATGCAAATCTGAGAACAAAGAGCTGTTGTGTAAATGACGCGGAATGCGGAACGCTACCTGCGTCAGTTGCATTAATTTGCTCCTAATTATAAAGTATGTGAATTATGTGAATAAATTATGCGTATTCCAGAATCTCACAGGAGATAGTAAGTTATCCGGGTACCTTTCGTCTACTGTTTTTTTTCAAATACTATGAATTATTACAGGATTAAGTACAAGTTCTCAACCATTTTAACTTCGGGGCCACTTCTTTCTTTGATCAATTTTTGAAGGCCTGCCTGTCTGACATTTTTCGCTAAAATGTTTGTATGAAATGCTCATTTAAACCTGATTTGTTGTGCCTTCTATTATTTTCTATTTTTTCTAATTTATTTATACATAACAATAAACTATATACAGCTGAAGTCAGAATTATTAGCCGCCCTGAATTATTAGCCCCCTGTTTATTTTTTCCCCAATTTCTGTTTTACAGAGAGCAGATTTTCAACACATTTCTAAACATAATAGTTTAAATAACTCATTTCTAATAACTGATTTATTTTATTTTTGCCATGATGGCACTACATAATATTTCGCTGGATATTTTTTAAGACTCTTCTATAAAGTGACATTTAAAGGCCTAACTAGGTTAATTATGTTAACTAGGCAGGTTAGGGTAATAGGGCAAGTTATTGTATAATGTTGGTTTGTTCTGTTGTGGAGAAAAAGGAATTTATTTTTATTACTTTTGTATCTTTACTAACAACAGATTAATCTATCTTTTTCTTTTGTATGATACCATATATAGACCAGGCATACTTCTTCTTTTTTTACTGTGTTGCATACTTTTTAGAAGGTAATGCTGACAAGAGGGAAATAGCAGAATAAGAATACATATAGTGTGGGGGCCCTTGTTTCAGACTGCTGTCTAATAAGAAGTCTAGACATGTCACAAGAAGCATGATGCTTATAGAGGTTGTGAAATATATTAAAGATGCATGTAATTGTTCAGTTCTGGTATGCAGAGAAGGGTTGCAGAAAGAGGAAGTATGTCTGGGGGCAACACTCATAGGACTGCAGAATGACTGATAAGTGACGTTACACCAAAACTCCACATGTTAATATCAGTTGTGTGTATGCTCTGGAGTCAGGGAAATGTATGTTAGTTGTGAACCTCTTGAATGTAATTCTTGTCTTGCATTGGGGTAACGTAACCATCATTGATTTATTCATTTGTATGTAATAAATTACTAATATTTTTGGCATTGAAGAAAACCGTCTCCTCACCTTTTTTTACTGAACACGCATGGGATTGGCTTGATATTCCAACACTTTAGACAATCAAAAACAAAAATAGCTTAGAAGGGCTGATAATTTTTACCTTCATTTTTTTTATTATTTAAAATTGCTTTTATTCTAGCAGAAATAAAACAAATAGGACTTTCTCCAGAATAAAAAAAATATTATCAGACATACTGTGAAATTTTCCTTGCTCTGTTAAACATCATTTGAGAATGTTATAAAATAAAAGAATAAAAGAGAAGCTAATAATTCTGATTTCAACTGTATATAATAAAAAACATACACAGATTCAAAGAGAACCACAGGTC
This sequence comes from Danio rerio, assembly GCF_052040795.2. Classification (NCBI taxonomy): domain Eukaryota; kingdom Metazoa; phylum Chordata; class Actinopteri; order Cypriniformes; family Danionidae; genus Danio; species Danio rerio. The sequence goes on from NC_141022.1 coordinate 8,589,460, forward strand.
AACAGGGAGATGGCAAAAGACCAGCTTCTGCTTTAAACTGCACTTACTAAATATCTACTATTAAATATCTACTATTTAAAAATATTCAAAATGTAAAATACAGTAAAACACCCTAAATCTGTTGAAATGGGTTGATCTAATGGCTGTTGAGTTTGCAGCTGAATATTATTGGGAGATCGCTGACAAGAAAAGAGGACAGCTCCGCCAGAGCGCGTCTGAAGCTCATATGCAATTTTATTTTACATTCGATGACAGAAACACCGCTGCGCCTCTCTAGATCCTCCTGTATGGGCACGCGTCCATTATAAAACACTCACAGGACATTATTTGGACAACTATGTGGATATACTACACAGTTCAAACAAAAATACACAAAGAGAAACTTTCACTTCCCTTTGTGAATGAACAGACTTACGAGTACTAGTTGCAAACGCGATCACGAGGCCGCATGAAGTAATCAATCAGAGAACAGGAGAAAGTGCATCACTTCGATCATTTTAATATAGCATATTAATAATGATATCCCAAAATTATAGTAAAATATTTTGCGGCCCACCTGCAGGATCATTGACGCCTAGTAGTCGGCACCAGTTGAGAATACCTGAATTAGTATATTGCTCGGCTCGCATACTGTTTTTTATATACTATATAGCATGAAGTATGCAATTTCAGATGCACTGCTATTGTGTGTGTGTGTGTTTGTGTTTTTTAAAATCAGTTAAAAGTTATTGAGTTAAATTTCAAAAAGACATTGAATACATTTTTTTTTATTAACTACTAATTACTAAGCATTTTTAGCTCTGGTTTTCGACAAAGTGCATCTAGCATTGTAGTGCTTCCTTAATTTCAACAAAAGATTGCACAAAGTGACTATATCTAAAATTTTTAACAACAGAATTGAAACATTTTAAAACCGTAACATTGTTTTATGAGGTTGCACCCTGCTTTCCCATATTATGATATACTGTAACGTATCACAGTATCATTATCAATCTCAAATTGCGACTTTGTCTTTTTTATTTGACTTTTTTCTACAAAAACAACAGAACACAATGGAAATGTTTCAGGAAAATGTGATGGATGCCGCTGTGCCGTGATTATTGCTAAGTGATGTTGTAGGTGATCTTTGAAAGGTGAGTTTTTTATTTGTTTATTTCAACATCCTGATTCCCTTGTTTTTTTTTTTTGTATTTTATTAGACTAAATAACCATAACCTAAATAGCTGGGTCCGTCACACTTTAGGGTCCCCTTGAAACATTTCCATTGTTTCGGTACTATTTGAAAGTGCTATGAGGACTTCTTTTGTTTCTTTTAAATGTCAATGTATTGTGAGAATTTGCAGAATGTCTGCTGTCAAATGAATGTAGACCTTTTTCATTTGCTGGCAATTTTGTTATTGGACTTGTTTCCTTAAAATTGCTGTACATTAATCTTATTCGGCCACTGTACTAAAGTCTGTATTCCACATTTATATTTACAAACTACATCTGTTATTTTAAATTTCACATTGTGACTGTCTTTATATCTAGCTGTAATTTATTTCTTATTATTCAAACTTTAGATTTTGTGAAATTTATACATGTTGCAACTGCAACTTTTTTTCTTACAACAGCAACATTATCTCACGGCGGGGATTTACATATATTACACCACAAAGTGCCTTAAAAACTCACTTGATTTAAATTCAAAACCTAAAAACTCCTTAGTCATCCTAATTCTAAATCTCCTGAGTAATAAAAAAACAACCACCCAGCAAAACATTCATGCTCCCTGATGTTTTAACAAGGCCTACATTTTTTTTAAAATCACAATGTAGTGAAACACAGTTGAAGTCAGAAGTATTTCCCTCCCGATATATTTTTACCCCAATTTCTGTTTCTGTTTAAAGATTTTTTTCAATACATTTCTAAACATAATAGTTTTAATAACTCATTCATAGTTTCTAATAACTGATTTATTTTATCTTCTTATTAGCCATGATGATGTTATGTACATTCACTGGCCACTTTATTAGGTACACCTGTCCAATTACTCATTAACATAAATTTTCTAATCAGCCAATCGCATGGCAGAAACTCAATGCATTTAGCCAAGAAGACATGGTCAAGAGGATCTGCTGCAGTTCAACCCGAGCATCAGAATGGGAAAGAAAGGAGATTTAAATGACTTTAAACGTGCCAGACAGGCTGGTCTGAGTATTTTAGAAACCGCTGATCTACTGGGATATTCACGCACAACCATCTGTAGGGTTTACAGAGAATGATCCACAAAAGAGATAATATCCAGTCAGTGGCAGTTCTAGGGGCGCAAATGCCTGTTGATGCCAGAGGTCAGAGGGGATTGGCTTGACTGGTTTGAGCTAATAGAAAGGCAAGAGGTATGCAGAAGAGCATCTCTGAACGCACAACATGTCTAACCTTGAGGCAGATGGGCTACAGCAGCAGAAGACCACACCGGGTGCCACTCCTGTCAGCTAAGAACAGGAAACTGAGGCTCACACAGGCTAACCAAAATTGGACAAGAGAAGATTGGAAAAATATTGCCTGGTCTGATGAGTCTCGATTTCTGCTGCAACATTCGGATGGTCGGGTCAGAATTTGGCGCCAACAACATGAAAGCATGGATCTATCCTGCCTTGTTTCAATGGTTCAGGCTGCTGGTGGTGGTGTAATGGTGTGGGGGATATTTTCTTGGCACACTTTGAGCCTATTACAACCAAATAAGCATCATGTCAACGTCACAGCCTCCCTGAGTATTGTTGCTGACCATGTCCATCCCTTTATGACCACAGTATACTCATTTTCTGATGTCTACTTCCAACAGGATAACCCACCATGTCATAAAGTGCAAATTATCTCAGACTGGTTTCTTGAACATGACAATGAGTTCGCTGTACTCAAATGGCCTCCTCAGTCACCAGATCTTAATCCAACAGAGTACCTTTGGGATGTGGTGAAACAGGAGATTCTCATCATGGATGTGCAGCCGACAAATCTGCAGCAACTGTGTGATGCTATCATCTCAATATGGACCAAAATCTCTGAGGAATATTTCCGGAACCTTGTTGAATCTATGCCACGAAGGATTAAGGCAGTTCTAAAGGCAAATTTGGTCCAACCCAGTCCTAGTAAGGTGTACCTAACAAAGTGACCGGTAAGTGTAATATTTTACAAGAAACTAGTATTCAGCTTAAACTGTTTAATTAGGCAAGTTCAGGTAATTAGGCAAAACACTGTATAAGGGAGGTTTGTTCAATGACTGTAAAAAATATGGACGACGCGACAGCCCCTTTTCCCATTGAACGCCTTGAGGGCAAAACGCCTGCTTGACGGGCACAAACTGTCGCAAAAGACTGCTGAAATTGGAGCCTTGACATGCGCAGAAGGATTGTCTGATGGAGCCAGAGGAGGAGCCGCGAAAATGAGCGGAGTCGAGCTTCCAACCAAACGCTTTATGTAAAATCAACCACGCCCCCCGAACTTCTCAGCATGCGTTTGCTGTCATATCAACACAAATGGATGTAATAACGTTAACAAATATGAGGGTTTTATATATTCAATCGCGCCAGCTCCGGGCCGCAGCGCATAACCTACTCGCGGCGTCGCGGGCTGATTCCGGCTCGCATGCGGCAGCGCCGGCTCGCTCGGCCGCATCTGGCTCGATTGACTCGGGCTGGAATCGGGCAGTGAGTCCAGGCATTCGGAGTAGGTCCAGCAGAGGTAGTCAGTCTGAACTCTGAGTGGTAAGTCTCCGGCAGGCGAGAATCTAGCTGGAACTGGCCCGAGTGTATTTTGCTATCTGGGTGGCTAGGCGTGTGTGTATCAGCAAACTAATAAAGCCCGCAAAAAGCCCTGACCTTAGCGAATAAACAGTGTTCCACCAGGATCATGTATGTCAGAAACTGTAGTTTACTGCTGAACTCATTTTGTCATGGTAAAATAACACAGCAATCGAATAATAACACTTCAGTCTTTTGCCGAAGCTCAGACGCGCTGCTTTGAGAAACTGTCAATCACAACTGTCAATCACGATGACACGCCCAGCGTTAAATTACTGCTAAAAACAAACTGTTAACAAAAATCAAGATCTGCACCTATTTCAGCACAATAACCAGTGCCTTAATCGACCAGAACCATCTTTCGGGACAGTTTATTGCAAGTGTAATACATTTTTTTATTTGGGCTCAAGTCTCCTTCATTAACATGGAGGAGGCAGGCTTTATGACTTGTACTGCAGCCAGCCCCCAGGGGGCAATCTAACGGCCGAGACCTTCACTCAAACGCAGGCTTGCGGCACACTTGGGTTTGTTCTGTAGACAATCGAAAAACAAATTGCTCAGAGGGGATAATAATATTGACCTTAAAGTGGTTTAAAAATAAAATAAAAACTTTCATTCTAGCCAAAATAAGACTTATAAGAAAGGACATTATAGGAAATACTGTGAAAAATTGTCTGTTAAACATACTTTTTCTACTTCGACTGCATATCAAAAATAGGCTTTGTCAGTTTGACGACTTTTCAGCCTTTCTTTTACCGCATGCCCTGCCAAAATTGATTTGAGCGTCTATATTTCAGCAGAAGCATCTGTCTTGTCCTGTAAATCAAAAGCACAGTTGACCTGTGTGTATCGTGGCGTGTTTTCTGCTCACCCTGAGTGTGTACTGGTGAGCACTTTAAGGCTGGCGGCGTTGCGGAGGAGCTTGTCGAGAGTGCTGACGATCTGTCCGAAACGCGGCCTCATGTTGCGCTCCTTCACCCAGCACTCCAGCATCAGCTGGTGCAGAACCGCGGGGCAGTCCATGGGTGGAGGCAGCCTGTAGTCCTGCTCCACTGCGTTCATCACCTACAGCATCAACACACATACACAGACACCAATTACACTGTCCTTTCACATTAGCAAAAACTCAACGCTGTGAAGAGTTTTATTAGGCACACTGTATTTCTGTATGCGGCTGAAGTGTTACAATGGTTAAAACGTAATAAAGATTAATAGTGTCGAAAAATCCTTCTGAGAATAAAACCTACTGCATAGTGCTTGTTATAAAATCACTGAATGGAGATAAAAGAGTTCATGTTTTGAAACAGAAAATGATCAGGTGCGAAATGATGGATATTATGATGTCACATTTTAGCACATAATTAAAAACAATAGTGGAAAGACTACTGAAATGTCGTACTCAAGTAAAAGTACCATTACAGGGCCAAAAATGTAGCGCAAGTAGAGTAAAAGTATCTGTTGTAAATATTACTAAAGAATGAGTATAAGGTAGTGTTTTGGTAGCATTACAATGTGAAAGGCATGTGTGTGAAAACGTAACATTCTGTAGTGCATTTAGTTATCATTTAAGGCCACTTGACGATTTCTGTCATCAAACATCCTTTATATTCTCATCAATGTCATTGAGTGTAAAGATTTTGGACATCTACTTGGGCATGTTTCCAAATGGTTTGCTGCATTTATAAAGCACCCATGTCTTGAGATTGTTCACTAGGATGGGCTTTAGTTTCTATGTGCGATTTGATTGGACAGGAATCACAGGATTGGTTTTTCTACTCAGCCAATCACAATAGGCAAGAAAAAATAAAGTAGTGACTGCAGGTTGAGGGAAAATAGTGGAGTAAAAGTACAGATACAGCACTAAAATGTACTCAATTACTGTAATTTGAGTATTTGCAATTCATCACTTTACACTACTGAAATTAAAATAAAGGGGATTCGGAATTGTTTTTAGCTAACAAATGACTTCACATTTTGCATTTTTATAGTACTAAAAAATGTCATTGTCATTGCTGTTATACTTCTGCTATTAGTAATGTATTCAAATATATTTAGTATATTTGTACTATAGTAAATACTGTATTATACTAGCATTCATATATGCTGGTTTAAGTAAATGAAATAAAAAAACACAGTTCCAGATAATTAAATTGGAAAAAAATATTAATTACAATTTATAATAATGAAAATAATAATTATTGTTATTATAATTCTAATAATTATATTATTTATTCATTCATTTTCTTTTCGGCTAAGTCCCTTTTTATTCATTTTTGTATTAATTATTTTATGAACCGCCAACTTATCCAGCAGGTTTTACACAGCGGATACCCTTCCAGCCGCAACCCATCTCTGGGAAACAGCCACACACACTCATTTACAACCATACACTACGGACAATTTTGCCTACCCAATTCACCTGTCCCGCATGTTTTTGGACAGTGGGGGAAACCAGAGCACCCAGAGGAAACCCAAGCGAATGCAGGGAGAACACGCAAACTCCACACAGAAACGCCAACTGACCCAGCCAAGGCTCGAACCAGCTACTTTCTTGCTGTAAGGCGACAGCACTGCCTACTGCGCCACTGCATCACCTAATTATATCATTATTTATTGCAAATATTATTATTATATAGAACCCACCACTCAAATGTTATTTAACTGTTATTAATTTAAATGACTGTTTTATATTAAATAATATTAAAAAATGTACATATATTACGCAGTTACTGTTGTATCATGATGTATAGTTTTTATTATTATTATTATTTATTAATTTGAATTACGATGAACATGAAAATTAACACTAAGATTCAATGAAAAAGAACAACTAATATATATATATATACTGTACTGAACACTTAACCACTCAGAAAACATATTTCTAATGATGCTGTTGACTTAAAATTGTCACCAGATGTTGGTAACAACCATATATATAAATATATATGGTCCCACTTTATATTAAGTGGCCTTAACTAATAAGTACTTACACAGGAATTAATAGTTTGTTACAATGTACTTATTGTGTAAATACATGTATTTACGGTGTACTTATGCTTGATTAAATACCAGTATGTAATTACATCTTTAATTAACTTTTGTAATTACATTTGTAAATACATTGTTGACCATCCCTTACACCTTATGCCCCCCCTTAAACCTACCCATACCACAAAACCTGTTCATAACCCAACCTCTATCCCAACTCAAAAGCACCACAAGTGTTCTCAAATACATCATAAACACAGTAAGTACATTGTATTTATTTTTTAAAGGAAGTACATAGTAGTTAAGGACACTTAATATAAAGTGGGACCATATATATATATATATATATATATATATATATATATATATATATATATATATATATATATATATATATATATATATATATATTTTTTTTTTTTTTTTTTTTCCAAAGTTAAGTATCATATTCATCCTAATTTAAATTAATAAGAAATAATAATAAAGTCAAAATGTGTATTGAAAAATACAAATATATTTATAGTAACTTACACTATTAGGACATTTATTATTGTATTCTCTATATTATTTACTATATTGTCATTATTATTATTATTTATTATCTATACAATAACAATATTTTGGATCCAAATTTTGGCTGCACAATATATCATTTCAGCTTCGATATCGCAATGTGATCATTTACAATAGTCACATTGCAGAATATGCAATGTTAAATTTAGATTATATTTTGCAAGTGTTTTAGAAGCCTGTAACTTATTTAAATCAGTTTTGAGGCTTGTGACTTTAAATCAGTTTAAATGGTGTTGTTTATAATTAAAAAAAAATAATAATTAATTTTATTGAATTGTTTATTAAATGAAGACTATGCAGTATGATTTTACATTTAATTATTCAGTTTCCATATACTTGAATACAGTTTAACTCCTCGGAAAACAATGAAACACTGTTTATTTAATTAGTATGTTTTTATTTATTGAATTTGTCTATGCTTGTAGATTGTTTTGCACATTTTATGCCAATGTAGGCCTATACAGAATCATCTTTTTCTTTAATATTTCTTTCTTATCATTTAGAACTGAAATGTGACGCAAACATGATTTGACGAAAGCATAAGAAGCTGACGTACGTCTTGATTACTCATGTCCCAGTACGGCCGCTCTCCGAATGACATCACTTCCCACATCACAATGCCATAGCTCCACACGTCGCTGGCAGAGGTGAACTTCCTGAAGGCGATAGCTTCGGGAGCCGTCCAGCGAATCGGAATCTTCCCACCCTACAATACAACACATGAAGAAACCGTTACATCTAAAACACGCACACACACACACATTAACACCACTGGAGTCTGTGGATGCCTAATTAGAGAGTAGACCCAGCTCCAGCTCATTAATCTGAGATGAAAAGCAGTTTGCAAAACACACACAGATATGACCTGCTGACCATCATATACCGACCAACACTCTTTTTTACATCACACATTTAGGGTTCTCTTTTAATGATCTAGGTGCAAAGAGTAAAAGGCATGGCGCAAAAGCATTAGGGGCGTGTCCGAATACACTTTTGCTATTTTAAGGATGGGAAAATACGCTCTGCGTGGGGTGCATGGTCTAATAGGGTTGTGTTTATTCTCCTAATGAGTTATGGGTGTGTTTTGTGCATAACGTGCATTAAACCAATCAGAGTCTCATCTCCCATTTCCTTTAAGAGTCAGTTGCATCACACCGTGGCTCATTTGCTATTTACATGGGGAACGTTGTAAGTGGAAAAACTGAATGGACAAACTGAACGCTTCACTAGCGAGAAAACAATTAAACAGACCATCTGCAGCGAGAGGATAAAGAATGAGCCTTCTCCATTCGCCCTCTTTACTTTCTCTTTACTTTACTTTTACTCTTTGCTCCTTTACTTTCGTGGATAATGAAACGTGGTTTTAAGCACTTCACTGAAGACATCCAGTGGTGGACAGAATACTGAAATATCACTCAAGTAAAAGTACCATTAAAAATACCATTGTAAATATTACGCAAAGTATGAGTAAAAAGTAGCCCTTTTAATTGTACTTTAGAGTTGTGAGTAGTAAATATTATGTTGTAAAAAGCTGATGCGTTTACTTGTAATTTGGGAATGTGTTTAAACGTAACATTCTGTAGTGCATTTAGTTATTGCCCAGCAGGCACACAATGTTATAAGACGGTAGTATTAGGTTAGATTTAGGTTGTGACGTCAGGTGACCAAAATTCAACATCTAGCCAGCATCTAAGGACAACGTTATTTTGATGTCCAATAATGATGTTGATATTAGGTTGATTTTAGGTCGTTAGAAAGTAACCAAAGCCCAATGTAGAGCCAACATCTTAAACCAACATCCTATTTACGTCAAATACTGACATTTATTTATCATGTATGGCAACTAAAATGCAACGTCTGATAGACTACACAGTGGTAACATCAGCACAATGTCAAGCTCTAACATCATTAGACATTGATATTTGGTTGGTTTTGGGTTAGCTGTTGGATATTGACATTGGCCTGACTTTGAGTTCTCAACCCAATTTTCATTTTCAAATAAAATGCAACGACGTTGGGGTACAACATCGAAAAAGCTGCATAAATTATAAAAAAATTTATTTGTTTGTATGCTTCAGCCTTATATATTATATTTATTTTCTGTTGTGTTTTTTATTTTATTTTATTTTTTTAAGTCAGGCTTCTACTTGTTTTTTTTTATTGCTTACAGATGAAAAGATTGAATAGCCAGAAATCAGAACTGGCTTTTTTCATTTATTTATTATTTATTAAGTGGCTATAGTAAGACCAGCAGGGGGCGCTCAATGTATGGTCTGTGTGGCTCCTAACTCTCCAGTACATTGCTGGGGAATCTATACTTCATCATCTTTCAGATGGGAAATTAAATCGAGGTCTTGACTTACTGTGGCCGTTTAAAATCCCAGGATGACCTTCGAAAAAGAGTAGGGGTTAAACCCCAGCATCCTGGCCAAATTTGTCCACTGGCCTCTGTCCATCGTGGCTTTATCAATAATTGGCTTCATCACTCTGTCTTCACTCAACCAATAAGCTGGTGTCTGGCACAATGTGGCTGTCGTCATATCATCCAGATGGATGCTGCACACTGGTGGTGGATGAGGAAATTCACCCCCAAAATGTGTAAAGCACTTTGAGTGTTCAGAAAAGCGCTATATAAATGTAGGAATTATTATTATTTTTAATAATATTATTATTTATTTATTTTTATTTTTGTGTTTGTGTGTGTGTGTGTGTGTGTGTGTGTGTGTGTGTGTTTGTGTGTGTGTGTGTGTGTGTTTGTTTTATTTGGCCGATCCCTATTCTGGACCTGCATACAAATTGCAAACAACAATTTCATGCTTCAAAGTGTATAAACAGACCCCAGAGGGACTTAATACAAAGATAACAGACAACTAATGTAACAAATATTGACCTTTGTTTTCATAAATTAATATATGTTAACTGCATTAAAACATTTAGTGCGAAAAACCTCTGGAAGTTTTAATTTTAGCTCATGTTTATGCTTTTGGAGCCTAAAGAGATATAACCAGATCCGATCATGTGATAGAAAATCGGGCTCGAACACCCATTTTCAGACTCGCTCAGAATCGGATGTAACCTCCTGATCAGGACTCAAATGTATATTTGTATATGTGTAAATATATATTCTCATTATTTTTAACACATCTATAGTTATGCAGTGGCACAGAGTTAGACCTTTTTTGACTTCACACAGAAACAGCAAAGACAGTGGCATAGTAGAACGCAGAATCAGCTTGAAGCGGAAAGCGCGAGTATGTCTGTGGTCTAGAGATATTATAAAGTTGATGATGACAACATTGGCATATCGAACTGTGAAACATGTAAACTTGGGACTGCCTGCCGGGTATTTTAAGTTGAAGTTACTTTGAGGTAACATCCTGGATCTGACTATTTGCTCTTCTTTATTCTTTTTTTAATGTATTATAGAAGCATCGGATTGGGTTTTTGGTATCGGTAGAAACTCAAAATCAAATGACACACACACACACACACACACACACACACACACACATACACACAAACAAAAGGTAAAAATCTGTCATCATTTACACATCCTCCACTGTATTCAAGTTCCAGTTTCTTTAATGTGTTGTACACAAAGGATGATATTCTGAAGAATGCTAAGTAAAAAAAAAAACAGCCATTAACTTCCATCCCTGCTAAAAAATCCAGCTTAAACCAGCCTAGGCTTTTTGGCTGGTTTTAGCTGGTCGACCAGGCTGGTTTTAGAGGGGTTTTGGCCACTTCCAGGCTGGTTTCCAGCCATTTCCAGCCTGGCCTTAGCTGGTCAGGCTGGAAAATGACCAGCTAAATCCAACTAAAACCAGCTTGACCAGCCTGGTTTAAGCTGGACATAGCTGGTTTTGGCTGGGCTCCAAGCCTGCAAGGCTTGTCAAGCTGGTTTTAGCTGGTCATCTCCCAGCCTAACCAGCTAAGACCAGGCTGGAAATGGCTGGAAACCAACCTAGAAGTGGCCAAAACCCCTCTAAAACCAGCCTGGTCGACCAGCTAAAACCAGCCAACAAGCCTAAGCTGGTTTAAGTTGGATTTTTCAGCAGGGATAGTATTTTTTGTTCCTACTTTCAATGTCAGTGGCTGTTTTTCTCCAACATTCTTCAAAATATCTTTTTTTTGTTTCAACAAAAGAAAGAAAACACCTTGAGTTTGAGTAAATAATAAGGAAATCTTTATTTTTAGCTGAACTACTCCTTTAATGTGTTTCAAAAAGTCCAAATAAAATGAGCAGGCTATATGCTAACTTCATCTGTGAAAAAGCTAAAGCTAACTAAAGTAAGAATAAGCATCTATCTTACTAAATATATCTGAAAAACTCAGTGGAAAAAGCTTAGTACTTCTGATGCTAAAATAAACAACATTTAACGCTGAAACCAACAACGTGAACGAATAGGCTAATCAATACACTAATCCAAACAAAGTACTAGCTAAACGAGCAAGCTAGCTATAAATCTTCACTCCCAACTAGCATCGACAGAAATGTTTACTCAACATTTTTAGCCAGAAGAGATGATGTAGATGCTGAAGTGAAAGGAGCTGTATGAGATTCTAGTCAGTCAGTTCCCTTATTTGTAGCCTATCATGTCGGCTACAGTGAACAAGCCTTCACGTACTGTACTCTACTGACTACATCCATATGTTTGCTGCAGACAGAGATACTGTAGAGACAGGCTTCTGCACATATCACGGCTGCCATCTGTACTCTCCATTCTGATGGTCAAGGCTGTTCTTATCAATTCGTAATGCTCACCGTAGCTGTGAAGCAAAGATATCGCTGCACTTCTCTTTGGCACTTTAATAAAATGTTCTCTGAATTTTCCTCAAAGCTAATAGAAATGGAGTTTTTCACAAGGTCTTTTTGGGTATTATGCTAACAAAGGCAGTAAATACCAACTTGGTTTTCAGACTTGACGCATATGTGAGGTGTTCATTTTATTGTATAACCCTACTGAAAAAAACAGCCTAAACCAGCCTAGGCTGGTTGGCTGGTTTTAGCTGGTCGACCAGGCTGGTTTTAGAGGGGTTTTGGCCATTTCCAGGCTGGTTTTCAGTCATTTCCAGCCTGGTCTTAGCAGGTCAGGCTGGGAGATGACCAGCTAAAACCAGCTTGACCAGCCTAGCCAGGCTGGGAGCCCAGCCAAAACCAGCTATGTCCAGCTTAAACCAGGCTGGTCAAGCTGGTTTTAGCTGGATCTAGCTGGTCATTTTCCAGCCTGACCAGCTAAGACCAGGCTGGAAATGGCTGGAAACAAAAATCCTTTAAAACCAGCCTGGTCAACCAGCTAAAACCAGCCAACCAGCCTAGGCTGGTTTAAGCTGGATTTTTCAGCAGGCATACTGTATATGTGATAACACTTTAGTTCAGGTCACAATTCATGCTATTAGCTACTGGCTAATTAGCAGTCTATTATTATAATTAGTGCTGTCAAATGATTCATCACATCAAGATGTACATTTATGTATACATGTATGAACACACACAAACACACACACACACACACAACAAAAGACATACATTTTTATTTAAATTATTTCATTCATTCATTTTCCTTCGGCTTAATCCTTTTATTCATCAGGGGCCGCCACAGCGGAATGAACCACCAACTTATCCAGCATATGTTTTACACAGCGGAAGCCCTTCCAGCTGCAACCAAGCCGCCCTAAGCAAGTAGTTAATAGTTAGAATTAGTCACCCAAACCAAAGTATGAATAACTGGTCGAATACAAATTCTTCAGTGCATAGATTACAGAGCCATCTATGTTAGCTTAGATGATAATGCGTATCATTAGTATCTTAATGGCTGATCATCATAATATCAATAGGCAATCTCACGGTACTCTGACAAAAGCCATGATATTGAACGATTGCGCTGCGCTGCTGAATCAAATCCAATATTTCTTTCTTTCGTGTTTTGCTTCTAGGATGTCGCACTTTCTTGCCAAACACGATGTGCATTTCATTGCATTTTTGCTTTTGAGACTCCCATCATACATTACTCACTGCCCTTGAGCAAAGATAGATATTTGATCAATTGCCCACCAATTTTCTTCATTTCAAGGTCATAATTATGGCCAGTCAGATGAAAAAAAAAATGTTTAAAAAAATCCAAATATTTGCTGCTTCATTAAATGTTGACATGCACATAATATATATATATATATATATATATATATATATATATATATATATATATATATATATATATATATATATATATATATATATATATATATATATATATATATATATATATATATATTACGTGTAATAACAATGGAATGACACAAGAAGAAAGTACTGAACTACTGAAATACATTTAATACTTTATATAAACGGCTTTTTTTTTTGGTGATGACAGCTTAAAGAATTCACATGCATTGTTCAGATGTGTGTTTTGTACAGACTTTAACAGAGTGTACAAATCTTGATGTTCTGTGGGTCTCGTCTATCAAATCTGAGCTTTAATATGCATTTTCTATTGGGTTTAGATCAGGTGATTGACTGGGCCATTCTTCAGCTTGATTTTCTTTCTCTGAAACCATTTGAGAGTTTCCTTGGCTGTGTTTTGGATCATTATCTTGTTGAAACGTCCACTCTGGTTTCATCTTCATCGTCCTGCTAGCAGCTAATATTCATTTACACTTAGTAAGGTCAGATGGTTGTTGAATAAATACTGAGAGATTTTAGCTGCTGTCTGGGGTTTCAACACCTCCCTTTCTTCATGTGATCAATACTTTTTTTCCCTGCGTCATTTACTTTTATTATGCATAACTTAATTTGTAAACTAATTAGATTTGTTTTCACTGCATATATGAATTTCTTTGGTTGTTACCAACATCTGTTGAAAATATCAAGTCAAAAGCACCATTAGAAATATGTTTTCTGAGAAAAATGGTCAGATCAGTACAAACTATCTTCTACAATTTAAAGAGAAACCCAGCCAACACATCTTGTTTTGAAGTCCTTCAGGTAATAAAATGTTATTTACATGTGTCAAACCCCTCCAACCCCCCCTGTAATTTGCACCCAAATTATTAACTATTAATAAGCATAAAACTTATTTTTTGTTCGAAGCAAAAGTCATAAGTAATAGCTAATATTGTGAATTGGTCACCAAATTAAAGTGTGACTTGCTTTTTAAAAAAAATCATGTCAATTAAAGGGATAGTTAATCCAAAAATAAAAAGAATCTGCCATTATTTACTCATCTTTGACTTGTTCCAAACATGTTTGAGTTTTTTTTTAAACATTTGTTTAAGAATACCATTTAAGAAGATTAAAAATGGTAACCACTGCCTTCCGATATTTTGTTCTAGCTTTTCCAAATATAGAAGTCAATGGTTACCAGTTTTCAACATTCTTCAAAATACCTTCTTTTTTATTCAATCAAAATACAAAAAAAAAAAACATTTAAACAAATGTGAAACAAGTATAAGGGCAGTACATGATTTTAGGGTGAACTACCCATTTAAATGTATTGTTAAAAAAAAATTTTCAAAGCAAAGAGGCAAAAATAAGCTACTGTAATGGGCATTTCAGAAATTGTTGGAACAAAAATATATGTATTATTAAATGTGACATCTGTACTCACCAATGAGCTGGTATAGGTGGGGTCTGATGAGTTGTCATCTAAAAAGCGGGAGAGGCCAAAATCGGACACTTTGCACACCAGGTTGCTGTTGACAAGCACGTTTCTGGCAGCCAGGTCACGATGGACGTAGTTCATGTCGGACAGATACTTCATGCCAGCTGCGATCCCCCTCAACATGCCCACCAGCTGCGTTACAGTAAACCTGCCATCGTTCAGCTATGGAGAAACAGAACAATAAAAGAGGGAGAGTGACATTAGCAGATGTAAACACGACACTACAACGGTTCTGCTTCTTCTAATCAGCCTGACTTTGACGGTGCGTTCGGACTAATTCTGTTCACAGCAGCTCATAATCTTCTTCAGAGGATCGGGATGCCAATGCTATGAAGAAGTGTCTCCACAAAACTCCACAAAAGCTAATCCTTATGGAGGAATTTCCTCCGCAATAGGGCTGAATACTTGAAAGCGTAATTCAATTACACACTTTGCAAAGAATATCAAAGCCACATGTTTTCATTTTTCATATTCTGAATAGAGAAAGACTGAAGCAGTTGTGGAGAAAAGTGGTGGATTGAAAACGAAAATGGGAACATAAATTGCAAACAACCAACTTATTGTAATGTTTTTGTACATACCGCAAATTAAATAAGCTTATTAACATCCTTTTTTTGTTGGCTGTGCACCCAATAAAAATGCGACTAATTAGAAAACACAACCTATATTTAAAATAAATAAATGGTTCACATGCAAGACAAATATTTTTTGGTGTTTTACAGACTTTTGGAAATTAAAATATAATAGTATATCCTGTATATATATATTTTTTTTCAGGCAAAAATGTAAACGCGTGTGATCACACCAGTGTGATTAGATCGTTTATTGGATCTCGTAATCAGTTTCTAAGTTAAAATCTGCTTTCCAATGATCGATGATGTTCACAATTTATATCCCAATTTATTGGTTTTGTCAAACAAATAATGTTTATTTTAGGATTCAGACCTTTAAACACACAAATGTACCAGAAAAAATATACCATTTATAGTTTGTAAAACACACGCTGATGTCTATGGAGTCAGAATTTGTTATTATTTTTTAAGCCTAATCAGACAATTTGCTCTATTTACATCAGTTAAACACAATTTAGCTTACTAGAATGTTCCCAGCAGGCACTAGACATCACACAGACATCAAACTGACATTTTTAATTTTGGTTGACGTCAGAATCCAATGTCAGTGTCAGGTCAGACACCAATGTTAAGATGTTGGATTTTGGTTAGTTAATGACAAAACCTAATATCAACCAAAGATCAACATTACTGTTGTTAGACTTTTAACGTTGTATGGACGTTATATCATGACTGAATTATTTAGCTGAAGTCATAAACTGAAGTCATCGGGCTATGGTGTGCCACGTGATAAACTTGACGTGCCGCCATGGAAACTTTACAGGTGACCTATTATGCCCCTTTTTACAAGAAGTAAAATAAAACTCTAATGTCCTTAGAGTGTGTGTGTGTGAAGTTTCAGCTCGAAATACCCCACAAATAGTTTTGTATAACAGTTTTAGGTTTTGATCCTTATTGTGCCATTTTAATGACTGTCGCTTTAAATTCAAATGAGATTATGCTCCCAGACCTATTTTAAATAGAGGGCGGAGCTAGAAATGCCTTTAAGTTAGCACAGCAGCAGGTTCAAAATGGCTGCTTCTCATTCAGGGCTTTCTAATGAGGGTAAGATTGGTCACAATGGGTGGGACTTTCCCCTCTGACAACGTACAAATGGAGAATGTCAATCAAAGTGTTTGTGCAGACTGTTTTTGCATTTTTTTTTACCATTATTGGCTACCTACATCCACACAACTGTATACGTTATTTTTGAACAAGGGGTCCACTTTAAAGCGATATGTCGCATTAAAAACCACATACAGGGGGCTCAGCAGGAGTATTTAAAACATATTTTAAACATGAAAGAGTTAAACTTTACATTGAAAAGAAATGTTCAAAATTATAAAGATTTGTTTTTGTGCAAATAAATGCTTTTGAAATTTTAAAGCTTCAAAGGATCCTGACAAAAAATTCCACAACAACTATTTTAAACATTAACGGCATTATTATTTTAGAAGGGTTTCGGAAGTACCATCTGACAATGAACGTTAGCTTTGTATCACAGTATTTAATTACATTCAGGCCTTGTAAGCAAAACACCAGATCCTAACAACCTACAATGTGACAAGATTCCATTCATTTAAACATAAGCCACTGCACTCCCAACGGAATGGGTTATAAACTAATTAATACACATTTAATCTAATTAACTTTAATAAAAGTTGTTGCAATGAATCACAGTAACGACTTACGTCATTTTAAAACCGTTTGCTAATTATTTTCAAGATCTGTGGTGAACTATCTGCTGCAGCTTTCAGTAGTATGGCACTAAATGTCTTGCAAAATGGTGTTAAAACTCACATCAGTAGCATTTACCACTGATCAAAGCACATAATCAGTACCTGAGGTGATCATTGTCATTGTAGTTTATGCTGTTGTTTTGAAGCGACATTGTGGAAATTTAAACTGTTTCTAAAATAGAAAATTTGAGCAGTTCCACCACGGATGGTTAGGACGAACTCCTTTTAACATTGTAAAGATGTTCTTTTCTTCACGTTGCATGTAGTTAGAACGTGGTGTGAGAAACTGGATGTAAAAATGAAATGCTACAGCCCAGGTTCTAGTGCTGAAAAGACCTCTAAGAGAAAATTCACAAGTCTGCTGTTCACAAATAGCACATGCTTCATGCTAAGCCCTGAAGCAAAAGGACATCATCATCACGTCTGTAGCCATTCTCACTTGGTTTCTCTCCAATGACGATAAACATTCTGGTACGAGATTTTGATGTTGATGTTTTTTCTTCTTCTTCTAAAGTTGAAGATGAATCATGCCAAAGCTTGCTCTTCTAGATATTTTTAGAAGCGTGTTTGTGTGTTTGTGTGGAAAACGAGCGCGCTTGTGTCCCTGGCTGGACTTTGTGTGAGCACAAGCTGTGCTGTAGGAAGATCAGGGGCTGCTTGGGTGGGTTTTTAAGCTGTGTCATTTACAGGCGGGGTGAGACCACCTCATCTCTGAAAGCCTGTTTACACCTGCTAATAGCATGCTGTTTGGGCAGCCAGATCACAAGTTGACAGGAGAGATGATTCCTACTGTATATACAAATAAAATTTAAAGAAATATATGAAACTGATATACAAGTTCGTATTTCGTCAGCTTGGATTTTTAAGGTTCTATTTGCGTTCTGAATGATTTTATTATATATTGAGCTTCAAAGTTTTTGCATTCCATATAGCAAACAGTATGTGCGTAATATTTGTTTTTTAAAATAAAAAGTCTTAAAATGTGGTGAGGCAGTGGCGCAGTATGTAGTGCTGTCGCCTCACAGCAAGAAGGTCGCTGGGTCGCTGGTTTGAACCTCGGCTCAGTTGACGTTTCTGTGTGGAGTTTGCATGTTCTCCCTGCCTTCGCGTGGGTTTCCTTCAGGTGCATCGGTTTCCCCCACAGTCCAAAGACATGTGGTACAGGTGAATTGGGTAGGCTAAAATGTGTGTGAATGTGTGTGTGGATGTTTCCCAGAGAAGGGCTACAGCTGGAAGGGCATCCGCTGCGTAAAAAAACTTGCTGAAAAAGTTTGTGGTTCATTCCACTGTGGCGACCCCAGACTAATAAAGGGACTAAGCCGACAAGAAAACAAATGAATGAATGAGTCTTAAAATGTAAACAACTTATAAAAAACATCCCATAATGTTGATAAGTTGTCATTTAATAAGAATATGACTATAACTCAATTTTGACAAAAATGTCAGATAGAACCTTATCATTCTAAAGTGACGATTTGCATTTTACATACAAAATATGTCATATATGTAACATATATTTCAAAATATAGCAAAAAAGGCTGTTTATTAGAATTATTGGAATTGCAAATGTGTACATATGTTCAAATAATATATATATATTTATATATATAGATAGATAGATAGATAGATAGATAGATAGATAGATAGATAGATAGATAGATAGATAGATAGATAGATAGATAGATAGATAGATAGATAGATAGATAGATAGATAGATAGATAGATAGATAGATAGATAGATAGATAGATAGATAGATAGATAGATAGATTAGATTAGATTATTGCCGGCCGTTTATTTTTTTCCCCAGTTTCTGTTTAATGGAGGGAAGATTGTTTCAGCACATTTCTAAGCATAATAGTTTTAAAAACCTAATTCTAATAACTGATTTATTTTATCTTTGTCATGATGACATTAAATAATATTTGACTAGATATTTTTCAAGACACTTCTGTACAGCTTAAAGTGACATTTAAAGGCTTAACTAGGTTAATAAGGTGAACTAGGCAGGTTAGGGTAATTAGGCAAGTTATTCTATTCACCTTATTCTCTGCCGACATGCGGGCGCAGCTATTTGAATCTTTTTGACACGAGACTTCCGGTCTCATTCACTTCCATTCATTTTTAGACATTAAAAACTGCTCGTTGTTTGATGTTGCAAACTGATATTTCCTTGTTATATTATTCTACTTGGTCTGTATAGTCATGCAAACATTTGGTTGTAGAGCAAGTAGTTTGACCGTTTTTTGCCGTTTATTATTCCTAGTCATTTCTCCCATAGGCGACTGAATCGGAAGTTCAGGGACAATCGCGAAAACAGGCCCACTTCCGCATTTTAGAATAAGGTCAACAACGATGGTTTGTTCTGTAGACTATCAAAAAAAAATTAGCTTGAATGTTTTTTAAAAAATTAAAAACTGCTTTTATTTTAGCCGAAATAAAACAAATAAGACTTTCTCCAGAAGAAAACACATTATCAGACATACTGTGAAAATATCCTTGCTCTGTTAAACATCATTTGGGAAATATTTGAAAAAGAATAAAAAATTAAAAAGGGGGCTAATAATTCTGACTTCAACTGTATGTAATTTGCATATATTGCCATATATCAAATTTCTTACATGGTTTCTCAGATAAAGATACTCTTAACAGCTAAAATTCATCTTTGTCATCAGCACTAACAGCAACACTGTCTATTTTTGTCACAAAAAACAGCTTTGACCTTCTACAATTTACATTTATTCATTGTAATATTGTACCTACTCCAAAAACGTGTTGCTCTTTTGTTGAAACTGATTGCTTCTATTGTCTGAATGATCAGCTCCAGTAACGTTAGTAAACAGCTAAAGCATTCATCTGCTTGATTCAACACTTGACCTTCTAATACTAACAATCTCTTGATTTATACATAAGAAAAAAACACATTGCTCTGAATGTTTAATACTAACACTTACCTAACACCGGTTTAGTGGCTAAATAGTGTAAAATGTTTAGTGTCTGTTTAGCTCTCCTGTGAAATGTTCATTCTTTTTCAAATACCTCCCAAGTGCTGTTTAATGGAGACAAGTTTTTAGTTTTAATAACTAATTTCTTTTGTCTTTGCCGTGATGACGGTACTGTATGTATTAATATAATTAATTCTTTTGCAATTATTCAGCTTAAAGTGCAATTTAAAGGCTTAACAAGGTTAATTAGGTTAATTAGGCGAGTCATTAGGCAATAGGGGTTCGTTCTGTAGCCAAGCATGGCTAATAATACTTAGCTTAAAATCATTAGAAACTGCTTTTATTCCAGCCAAATGAAAAGAAATAACACTTTCTCCAGAAAAAAAATAAAGAAAATAATGGTAAATACTCTCTCCTCAAGCACTCACTCAGTGCAGGCACATTTTGGCTGCATTAAGCAGTTTGTTGTTACTATGATTACGGCCCACCTCAGTCTATTCTGTTCCTAGAATTTACAGCATCTCTTTCACAGTTAAAGCTGCTAACTCGCATGCTTCAGGTTATAGCAGCTAAAAATTCCAGCTTATGAATGCTTGAGAAAGCCAACATACTGTTAAACTACATGAACATATTTCGTACTACAACCACCAAACTAACTGTATTCAGTTGCTATATTTTATTTAACTGATCCAACTTATAGCTGTCCAAAAACTGACCCGGAAGAGTTTCATTTTAAGTTGATCCAGAACTGGTTTATACACCTGCGTTGAGCGATTTCCAGTAGCCACGGCATCTGCCTTCCGTGTAGCCGTGCATCTATACTTCTGCATGCTGTTCGTGTTGCTCTGCAATAACCCATCCATAGTTTATCTACGAACCTGAGTTGTCTATCATCAATGATCAATGATCTATGCTAAGCTAAGCTAAAGGCGCTCCTGACACAACTGTAGATCAGCTGAATGGATTTAATAATGGTAAAACTCAACTCTTTAACTATAGGGCAGTAGCAAATGTGCTTATTCTGTGTAAAGTGGAGTGTCCCTTTAATACATGCCATCAACACCTCATGCAATGTTTACATTAACGTCCGTAGATGGGGAGTAGCAAGTTTTCTGTGGATTTTTGAATGGATTTAACCACAGATATTTACATTAGATGTCGTCTACGCTGTTGTTGTCTATTGGAAGGTATGCATCAACAGAGACGCCATTTTAGTACAGAGTAGCGATCCTTTGAAATAAATGTGGGACCAAGAAACTGAACCTAAACCGGCACACTCAGAAGAACCATAATATTAATATTAAATCTTAAAAAAGGGGTAAACTATGTGCCCTTTAAATTACGAAAATGATAATTTTACATCACTTTTCTATATTGATGGATAAGTGACCGCACAGGCGTTGTGATTGTGTGCATGGAAATGTAATATCCTCCCTCCACGTTTTTATTATTCAATTGAATCTAATCCGTGTCCTGAAACACACCCCCTCTTCTGCATCCACTTCTAATTCTAATAGCGATTAGTTTGTGAATGAATCTTCATTTTGAACGACTCGCATGAACCATCAATATTCCTGCATCTCAATATGGATATCCACCTTTCTGATCTAAATCTGAATAACATTTGTAATATTCAACAATTTCGGGTGGACAGTATGCACATTGAGGCAGAGGCACTGTTATGCTATCAGGCACCTTTATTAGTTACTTCAAAAACTAGCTGTTACTTCACTTAGCCGACAATAAGTTTCTCACATGGCAGCGTCTTGTTGTCATATTTCATTTATATTGTTTGCTGATTTTATTCAACAAAACTAGCATAAGCCTGGTATTGAGTGTGAGTTGGTGCTACTTTGCCTTATGGTCTGTATTATCATCAATAACTTTACTTGTTGAGCACAAAAGTTCGTAACATACAAAAATGTAAAAAAACGAAATCTTACCTAGGTAATGTTCTGCCTTTATGCTTTGTTTTCTTTTTTTGCTCATTACTACACCCGTACGCAGAGCTAAAGTCCAGCACCTTCACATTGGCTTTAGCCTTGACTAGCGTGGATGAATGACTCTTGTCCTAGGAGCACTGCACAAATATGGCAGCAGTATTGACGCAGGGTCTGTATGCGATATCTAGTGTATATATCTATGGGATTTAACAACCAAAAAAAGCTAGCGGATGTTAGGCATTTTTAAATACTCTGGAAGACTCTATTTAGACCTGTATTTAGCACTGTTCACTTGTAATCGGATAGACAGAAATACATTTTAATATTGTGTGTAAACAGGCACTGACGGTCTGCGTGGATTGGAATAGGGTCAGGGGTTCAAACTGTTTATCAAGAGTTACAGTAGAAACTCAGCTGAAGGATTATATGAGGCCTTTCCGCAGATTATTTAGGTATTTTAAGAGTTTGAAAAGCCATATGTTGACTCTAGTTAAAGGTGAAGCATGAATCTCTGTAAAGAACTATGAATAAGTGTTTAATGCAGAGGGGTTATCAAATTTCACTGTCAGTGTGTAGACTCGAGACTGCCCACAGATGTGGGTTTTAAGTTAATGTGACGTATTTCAGATTGAAACAGAATATTCGATGAGAGAGAAAGAGAGAGAAAAAACCTATGGGGAATGGATTCGAACAAGTTATTAAATTTTGATGAAAGATTATGAAGCCAAATCTTTTTTTCTTCTTCTTCTTGGGACCAGGGGTGTGACTAGGCGAAGCCCTGAATATTTTCAAAGCTGCACATGTTACTTTAAACTTTTAAACTTTAAGCTTAAAAAAAGACTGATTTTCTATCATTCTTTTAATGTATGCACCATCTATGCTGCAAGTAGGTACTGCACCTGAAAATACTGTAGAATAGTATCTCCAAGATGTAATGGAGTATACAACATTGAATAATTGAAGATTGAATATTATAAAACTCTTACTCTTTTGTTTAAATTAATTGTTTAATTTGTACCTATTTAATTACTGTAGCTACAACAATGAAATAAACTGTTTTTTGTTTTGTTTTTGAGCCGCTTACAGCAATAATGAAACCACCGGTACAAGAGAGAATATCAAGAATAAATGTGAATTTGTTTCCAGGTGTATACTGGATGATTACTGTCATCACATATTATTATGAATGAATTAAAGTTTGACTGAGATACAGCTGTGAAAAGAACTCCTATACTACTGTATTATGAAATTGGTTATTATTAGTGATCTATTATGGGGCACCTATGATGCAAAATCACCTTTAGGAAACTGTTTGGAATGATTAAAAACAATAAGTCTCTTTGTTTATTGTTATTTCCTGACATTAAAATAGGCTCCAGATCCCAGTGATTTTGAGTCCCACCGCAATGTGATGTAGGAGTTTTCCCATCCACTGAATTGAGAGATGCGTATTAACTTGTGTCTGTATTGATGCATGTAATTATGTCCACAGAACAGGATTTGCAAAGAAACTGGGATTAAAAGATCTGTTCCACCTCTCAGTGATCAGCTGCACCTCAAGAATGAGTTTTACAAGTTTAGAATGTTCTTAAAACAAAGAATGTTTGTAATAAAGACAGTAAAATCGCTTCATAATTCAGAACCATACACGTGGGAATAGTAGGCAAGGAGAACCAGCTCATTTGCATTTAAAGACACCGGCTTCAGAGACAGCTACACTTTTCTCTGAGCCCAAATTTGCTAGATGTCTTCACTGCAGCCTGCAGCTTGATGATGTAAGTCAGGGGTGTCAAACTCAATTCCTGGAGGGCCGAAGCCCTGCACAGTTTAGTTCCAACCCTGCTCCAACACACTTACCTGTAGGTTTCAAACAAGCCTGAAGGACTCAATTAGTTTGATCAGGTGTGTTTGATTAGGGTTGGAACTAAACTGTGCAGAGCTGCGGCCCTTTTGGAACTGAGTTTGACACCTGTGATGTAAGTGATTGTCGACTATGTAGCGGACCCTGTACCGCCCATTAAGGAAACACTCATACTACTGTGACGGTTGGGTTTAGGGTAGGGGGAGGTGTAGGCAATCGTCAACTACATAGCAGACCTTGTACCACCCACTAAGGTAACACTTATGCTACTGTGACGGTTGGGTTTAGGGTAGGGGGAGGTGTAGACAATCGTCAATTATGTAGCGGACCTAGTACCGGCCACTAAGATAGTGCCTATGCTACTGTGATGGTTAGGTTGGGGGGTGTAGGTGATCGTCAACTGCTTAGTGGACTTTGTACCGCCCACTAAATAACACTCATGCTACTGTGACGGTTGAGTTTACGGCAGGGGGAGGTGTACCTGATAGTCAACTATGTAGCGGACCTTGTACCGCCCACTAAGTTAACGCTCATGATACTGTGACGGTTGGGTTTAGGGTAGGGAGAGGTGTAGGTGATCGTTAACTATGTAGCGGACCTTTTACCGCTCACTAAGGTTACACTCATGCTACTGTGATGGTTGGGTTTAGGGTAGGGGGAGGTGTAGGCAATCGTCAACTACATAGCAAATGTTGTACCGCCCACTAAGGTAACACTTATGCTACTGTGACGGTTGGGTTTAGGGTAGGGGGAGGTGTAGACAATCATCAATTATGTAGCGGACCTAGTACCGGCCACTAAGATAGTGCCTATGCTACTGTGATGGTTAGGTTGGGGGGGTGTAGGTGATCGTCAACTGCATAGTGGACTTTGTACCGCCCACTAAATAACACTCATGCTACTGTGACGGTTGAGTTTACGGTAGGGGGAGGTGTACCTGATAGTCAACTATGTAGCGGACCTTGTACCACCCACTAAGTTAACGCTCATGATACTGTGACGGTTGGGTTTAGGGTAGGGAGAGGTGTAGGTGATCGTTAACTATGTAGCGGACCTTTTAATTCTCACTAAGGTTACACTCATGCTACTGTGATGGTTGGGTTTAGGGTAGGGGGAGGTGTAGGCGATCGTTAACTACGTAGTGAACCTTGTACCGCTCACTAAGGTAGCGCCCATGCTACTGAGACAGTTGGGTTTAGGGTAGGGGGTGCAGGCGATCGACAACAACGTAGCGGACTTTATACCACCCAAAAAGGTAGAACGCATGCAACTGTGACGGTTGGGTTTAGGGTAGGGGGAGATGTAGGCGGTCGTCAACTATGTAGCGGACCTGGTCAACTACGTTATCAAGCTGTAGGCTGCAGCAAGGACTGTGTCCAAATTTTGCTTATTCTGCATTGTATAACAATATTCTGATGGGTATTTTGAGCTGAAACTTTACAGACACATTCTGGACAACAAAGATTTATCTTACATCTAGTAAAATGAGTGAACTAGAAGGCCTTTAAAATATTGTTTAAAAAAACGTGTTGAAAAAAACCATCTCGGTGAAACAGCACCTGAATTTTGCTATTTACAGTACTATTTATGCAACTAGTCACATATTACTATTTACCATTTATGTGCTTTCTGCTTCATTGATGTTTATATAGAAATGAAATGTGTGTAAAAACACTGCGCTTATTTAGTTTAGTCACGATGAAAAATGATATTTCATACGAATTAGCCATTTCTTTTGTTTAAACAATGTACCTGTGGGCAATTTTAACCGGGGTAAAAATTAGTTAATCTGGATAATTTAGTCAGGCCACACTAATGATGTGTAAAACACCATTGGGCTCCATTGCAGCTCTCTACACAATAAGGCCAGGAATGTGTTTTAGAAACTTAATAAGTGCAGCTAATGCAATACGCGCTCAATATGATCTCAGTCTTACTCTGAGGAATGAATCGAGTGCTCCGTTCTCCATGAACTCTGTGACAATGAGGACGGGACAACTCCTGGTCAGGACGCCCTCCAGATGGATAACGTTAGGGTGGTCAAACTGGCCCATGATGCTAGCCTCACTGAGAAAGTCC
This sequence comes from Danio rerio, assembly GCF_052040795.2. Lineage (NCBI taxonomy): Eukaryota > Metazoa > Chordata > Actinopteri > Cypriniformes > Danionidae > Danio > Danio rerio. Next base: position 8,615,640 of record NC_141022.1, read on the forward strand.
CGCCTCTGGTGCTCGGTGTAGCCGGCCTTCAGCGTCTTGATGGCCACGGTTGTTTCCTTTCTGCCAGCCTGTTTGAGTCGACCCCGACAAACCTCCCCGAACTCTCCTGAATGAGGGGAACAGAGGAGGAAAAGGGGGGAAGGGGGAGTGGGGGAGGGGCGTGAGGATTATTGGTTTGAGCTCAGGATCAAAAATCATTCGAGGGAAGAGATGATGGTGAAAGAAACGAATGCTCAGGGTCTGAATAAGCAGGGGACTGATGGAGAGAGGGGGTGAGAGAGGAGTTTAGGGACACATTGCGGAGAAGGAGGAGACAGGAATTTAAGGCCTGTGGGAGTTTTAGGTCTGCTTTCTAGAAGTGGTAGTTGGGAGTGAGGAGGAGGGATGTGATTCAGATCATAAAACAACAGGAGTGTTCAAGCACGAGCACGGGGATCGACAAAAACATAAATGAATAAGCACAGAACAGCAAGCAGCATGCATATGGTTAGTTACAGAATAAACTCTCTCATGAACATGAGCTATATACCAACAAATGTTTAATATTATTGGTGTGTTTTTAAAATCAGGGTTTTAAGAACATTTATATCAATACTAATTTTAAATCGAGCCCCATAATTCACACCCCCAGCATATATAGCACTATTAACGTCCTTCCAGTACTTAACATTTCACTTACACTCAATGTTTACATTAGCATGTCATAGTCAAGGTTATAATACTTTTGGATTTTTCATTAGTTCTAGTTTTTATTTCGTTTTGGCTTTTTGTTTTCAAATTCAGTTAGTTTTAATTTGTTTTTTTGTAGATTTACAAGTTTTTATTAGTTTCTCTATTTTAAGGGTGCTTTCACACCTACACTTTTGTTTCGGAACGTGTCTCGTTTGCCCAGTTAGCGCGGTTCGTTTGGCATATGTAAACAGGGCAATCGCAGTCTGTTTCGCGTCAAAGTAATCGCTCCGAGATCGCTTGAATGAGGTGAGAATGAACCCTGGAGCGGTTCGATTGCAGTGAGAAAGCGATCCGATCCGATCGCGGGTTATATCAGTGTTTTATGGATATGTAATAGGCTTACGGCTATATGAAGAGAGAATTATGAGTATGGCGGGAAGTTACGCGAGTCACCGGATGCCCACAAACGAGTGATGATCTCCGGGTAATCTCCCGTCTCCCTCCCGGTCCTCAAATAGGCATCGTCGCGCACCCTTCTCACCCCTCCCCACCGCATCTTTCCTCAGACAAGTCGCACGCGCACACCCTGTCAATCACAACCAAACCACCACCTCTCCTGACAGCTTAGCGGGACGCTGCAAAATAAACCCTGATACTCTGACCAATGTAAGGAGAGTTTACTCGCACGTGACTTGTTTTAGCTCTTTTGGTCCGATTAGAAACTTTGCAGTGTGAAAGCGAACCGCGCCAAGAGCAAAGAGCAACAATGTAACAATTGTAATCTCTGTTTCTGAACAAATGAATGGATTCACAGGTGTGAAAGCACCCTAAATTAGCTTAGTTTTAGTTTAGTTTTTATTACTTTCAGTATTAGTTGCAACCTAACTGAAGCATAACTCACTCATTTAAACTCCATAACGATTTTCTGTTATGAAATCAACTTAATATTCGCCAGATCCTCTCATTTAAGCCCCTCACGGTGCAGAACCCGCGCTGCAGTTGTTCAAGTTTAGTTCAGACAAAGCAGGCTGTCAGGTACTGTTGTGTTTGGTTCACCTGTTGAATCACGCATTTACAGTATTATTAGTTCACCGCTTCTCAAATCTGATCTCTGTGTACTGTTCTAATAAATGAATAACTCTGGAAATTGGTTTATATCAACTCAGAGTGCGGGTATTAGGCATGTTAAAACATAGGTAGTTTGTGGATAAGTGCTTACTGAAGATGGGAATCATTTCAAATGATTCAGTTCAATTTGGTGAGCTAGTTCAACCAGTTCACTTAGAAGATCCGGTTAAAAATGACAATTTGTTCACGATCAGGATTACAAGTAAGGAAATAAAACCCATTATTGCGCACAAATGTATTAAATTAATACCTATATAAGTATAAATACTTATATAAGTCTTTCCTTGGGTATTTAATGAATATTTACTTGCATATTTAATATTTAATGCTGTCACTGTGTTTTTTTTATGTCTAGCCATTATTTTTGCCGTGTGAGCAACAGCAAGGATGCCTGGAGGAGGACCGGCTTGATCTGGCCAATGGCATCAGGATGACAGATTCTGATGTGCCGTACGAGTCAAACACCTGGCAGCGCGAAGTAAATAGATTTACTTCTAAAAGGCAAACAGCAGGCTTGTTAAATACATTTACAAAGACGAAAATGAAGAATGTTTTTGCTGTATTTCAGTTATGTATGTACACAATACAGTTTCAGTTCTAGTTTTATAAAAAAAAAAAACTTGTTTTCTTTTTTTTTTAGTTAACAGCATTTTTTTTTTTATTTTACTTTTAGTTTTTTCGTTAACTATAATAACCTAGGTCAACTATTCAAAGAACTTTAATACAATTACATTCTAAATTATTTTTTGAATTATTGATATAAAATGCATGATATGTCATATTTCTTGTCAAATATTTCAATTTAATATTCATAAAAATAAGAATTTCTTCCTTTTTCCATTCAGTTTTTGAAAGCAGCACAGTACAATTGTTGAAATAACACCAAACATTTTAAATTCAAGCCTTTTCAAGGACATATGCTTGTTTTTAACTACTTTCCAGGCCGTGAATTCACATGTCGGCATTTAAGGTACTTTCAAGAAGCATGTGGACCCTTTAAAAATTTAATGTATCAAGTAGATTGACCATAGCAGTTGTTTTGAGCGCTAAAAAAGACAGAATTGAAATTGTCACTTCATATTTATATTTGAAGCTTCGATTGAGATTTTACAATTAAGCTTGCCATGCCTGTTGTCTTATTATATAAAGTCAAAGCCCTAAAAGTAAGATCTTTTCTTTTAATATAGCCTATAATTGTGTATGAGTTACAGACTGTGTGGAGCACACTCACAATTGCACATTTTTTGCTTATAAGGCGTCTGGTGCATACGGACAGGAAAAGAAATGAACTACTAGTCATGAGTACACTTTTTTTATTAGTATACCATCTGAGTATTTTAAGTGGACTTAATTTTGTTGGAAGTTTTAGTGTTTTTCTACTACAAAATGGAGTGAAACAGTGGATAAGAGTGCGATTTGGGACACACCTAATTAATGAGCTACTTTTTCATGTACAATCTGGCTCCTGAAGCAAAACCAGTTTGAAACTATTACTATGAGGGAGGCCGCATAACTCCAGCAAAACTTAAATCTGCTGTATGTTTATGAAAAATTAGATGTTGGATGTTAGCAAATTCTTCTTAATGCCGATTTTACAGATTGTAACACTTGTAAATGTGGTTTACCTGCTCCAATGACTTCTTCTATCTTCACACATGAGATGTCAATCTCTCGGGCAAACTCATGAACTGCCTCGTTCGGATCCTCGTAGGTGAAAGGGTCAATGTAAACTTTTACACCAGGCGATACTAAAACAAAGAAGTCAAGAGATGTGTTTTCCCCCAGCTTTTTTAAAACAGAAAACTACGTTGTTAAATGTTTTACGAATAAAACACCTCATGTACTGATAACAAAATAAATCAAATATCTAAGTATAAAACATTAAATAAAAAAAAAACAATGGTACTTGAATTATATTTTTATTCAAAATGAACAAAAACAAAATAATTTTAACAAAGGTTTTTCTGAAGAAGTGTTAATATTGTCTTAATGAATACATACACTCACCGGCCACTTTATTAGGTACACCTGTCCAACTGCTCATAAAAACAAATTTCTAATCAGCCAATCACATGGCAGAAAGTCAATGCATTTAGCTATATAGACATGGTCAAGATGATTTGCAGCAGTTCAAACCGAGCATCAGAATGGGGAAGAAAGGTAAATTAAGCGATTTTAAACGTAACATGGTTCTTGGTGCCAGACTGGCTGGTCTGAGTATTTCAGAAACTGCTGAACTACTGGGCACAACCATCTCTAGGGTTTACAGAGAATTGTCCAAAAAAGGCACAAACGCGTTGTTGATGCCAGTGGTCAAAGGAGAATGGCCAGACTGATTTGAGGTGATAAAAAGGCAACAGTAACTCAAATAACCACTCATTACAACTGAGGCATGCAGAAGAGCATCTCTGAACGCACAACATGCGGAACCTTGAAGCGGATGGGTTACAGCAGCAGAAGACCACACCGGGTGCCACTCCTGTCAGCTAAAAACAGGGAACTGAGGCTACAATTCACACAGGCTCACCAAGATTGGACAATAGAAGCTTGAAAAATGTTGCCTGGTCTGATGAGTCTTGATTTCTGCTTTGACATTCAGATGGTGGGGTCAAAATTTGGCGTCAACAACATGAGAGCATAGATCCATCCCATCTTGTATTAACAGTTCAGGCTGGTGGTGGTGGTGTAATGGGGTGTGGGATTTTTTTTGGCACATTTTGGGCCCATTAGTAGTAATAAAGGATCGTGTCAACGCCACAGCCTACCTGAGTATTGTTGCTGACCATGTCCATCCCTTTATGATCACAGTGTATTCATCTTCTGATGGCTACTTTCAGCAGGATAACGTGCCATTTCATAAAGCACAAATCACCTCAGACTGGTTTCTTGAACATGACAATAAGTTCACTATACACAAATGGCCTACATAGTCACCAGATATCAATCCAATATAGCACCTTTGGGATGTGGTGGAGCGGGAGATTCACATCATGGATGTGCAGCCGACAAATCTGCAGCAACTGTGTGATGCTATCATGTCAATATAGACCAAAATCTGTAGGGAAAATTTTAGGGCAGTTCTGAAGGCAAAATGGTGTCCAACGCGGTACTAGTAAGGTGTACCTAACAAAGTAGCCAGTAAGTGTATATAGTTTTTAAACTTCTTAAACTATATATTTTTACCCATTTTCATGTGTAAAATATAATTTTTTTTTCAATTTATATACTTGTTTCATTATTCTTGCATATTTACATTTAATAAACTAAACATTTAGCGTTTTTACATAAGCATTTTGCATTCTTTAACTATTTACTACATAGAATATATGCTTGAAGTCAGAATTATTAGCCCCCTGAATTATTAGCGCCCCTGTTTATTTTTTCCCCCTATTTCTGTTTAACGGAGAGAAGATTTCTTCAACACATTTCTAAACATAATAGTTTTATTAACTCATCTCTAATAACTGATTTATTTTATCCTTGCCATGATGACAGTAAATAATATTTTACCAGACATTTTTTAAGACACTTCTATACAGCTTAAAGTGACATTTTACAGGCTTAACTAGTTTAATTAGGTTAACTAGGTAGGTTAGGGTAATTAGGCAAGTTATTGTATAATGATTGTTTGTTCTGTAGACTATCGAAAAAAAAAATAGCTTAAAGGGGCTAATGATTTTGTCCTTAAAATGACTTTTAAAAATTTTAAAACTGCTTTTATCATAGCAGAAATAAAACAAATAAGACTTTCTCCAGAACAAAAAATATTATCAGACATACTGTGAAAATTTCCTTGATCTGTTAAACATCATTTGGGAAATATTTAAAAAAGAAAAAAAAATCAAAGGGGGCTAATAATTTTGACTTCAACTGAACATAGCGAGTAGATTTAATATAGATTAATACTATATCTATCCACCAATTTAGTTTCTTACAAATACAGTATGTTTCATCATATTCACAAGCTTTCTCTCTCTCAACAGCAACAAATATGTATAGCAAGAAAGATTTCTGGCAAGCAGTGTGTGCAGAAGATGAACTCACCGTACTGCTGTAGTTTTTCAGTGTACTCCAGCTCTGATCCAGTACGCTGCCGTCTGTAACCAGATTATACACACACTGAGAGTCTGGCTTAAGACTGGATTTACACAATGCAGCCACAGAAAAAAAAAATAAATAAAAAATAGCAACTGGGACACATGTTGAGAAGGGGAACAATTGAGTGCTTCAGATACTTCATATGCTTCAATCATAACTCAAATTGCATCAAAACATTTATTTTATGACAACAGTGCATATTTTTAAACTAGATATTATTCAAGACTCTTCAAGATTAAGCTTTTCAAGGCTTAACTAGGTTAATTAGGCAAGTTGGGTTAATTAGACAAGTCATATAACAGAGGTTTGTCCTGTAGACCAGTGGTTCTCAAAGTGGGGGTCGGGATCCCGCGAGGGGTCACGTGACAATGAAGAGGGGTCGCCTGGTGATTTCCAAAAATCTATTTATTTTTAATAAACCATAAGAATTACCTTATTTTATTCATAACCTACTAAAAAAAGAAAAAATAGTTGTTTATAGTTACTATGTACTACTGTATATAGTTACTTTATAGCTTATAGTTACTAGTTCTATTGGATTGCAACCCCTGGGGTAATTACATTACATTAAAGACTCAGCAATAGCGTCAGATGCAGCAGATTAATTTTATAACACCAGGTTAAACTTTCAAGCCTATTTACAGCACTAACACACATTACAAAAAATTCAACCAAGAATAGACTTGGTCTATTGGTGTGCGCGCCATTGCATGCAAGATTTCTGGATTTATAACCACCTCAGAAGATATTGGGGGTCGCGAGTCACTGGCATTGTTATTTTGGGGGTCGTGGACTGAAAAGTTTGGGAATCCCTGCTGTAGACAATGGGTAAAAAAACATATTGCTTAAGGGGGCTAATAATATTGACCTTAAATGTTAATAAAAAATAAAACTGCTTTTATTCTAGCTAAAATAAAGAATTGTTTCAAGAAGCATGTTGTTCGAGAAGAAAAAATATTATAA